>NW_022599140.1:0-10699 GCF_009176505.1 Sitodiplosis mosellana | reverse complement strand
TTATAATTCTTTCTTACTAAAGTTTATACTGTTCATTCTCAGGTCGCAGGCCGATGGTGATATTATTAGCGAAATCTTAGTCGCTCCAACATCGTCCTTGCCGCTCAATACATTGCAAACACCACCCGCTCCATGTATTGTTCCCGATTCGACCGCTCCAACTATTCGCATACGCACAATAACATCGACAGGTGGAAAAAAACACGTTTAGCCATTTGTCGTTTTTTCAACGCATTCTTTAAATCGCTCAACAAAGACGAAGGTGAAACATTTTGTTCAACTTGTTGAGGTTTGGTTTGAAGAAGTGTGGCATTTGTTAGCGACGGCGGAGGTAGTGATGGTGTAAGTGGTAGTCGGGATGTAAGAGTAGGTGTTGATCCTAGTTGGGAAAGCCATGATGTCAATACATCCACCAATGAGCGAGAACGGAGCCACCACAACGAGTTGAAGTACTTAAAGCGGTGCGATTTGCAGTGGAGCGACCTGAAAATGAACAGTATGAACTTTAGTAAAAAGCAAGAAGGGCTCATCTTTCATTGGGAGTGTTAATGGGTTGTTTTAAGAAATTTCGAAAATAATGTATAACTATAAATGTTTAAGCGATGTCATTTATTGTCACTTGGAGCAAAAAAAAATTGTTTACAAGAAAACCACTGTCCAGCAAAGTTATTGTCCGGCGAAATGTGTATTTTTTTTATTATTATGGCGAACGTAAACACCACGTTCCTCATCTGATATTTTGGCAAAGATATTGTGTGCTTTCATATTAATGTAGTTCTCCACTATGTTCTTTATGAAATTTTCTTTATGTGAAAAAAGTGAATTATGATTTTCTTCCATTTCTGGGTCAATGTGATCATCGAACTCAGTTCCATTGAAAAGGCTCTCGTAGTCTAAGTGTTGGAGAGTTGTCGTTATTACTGATCTGACGTTATAACCTTTGTCCGGTAGTAGTTCATGTATTTTGTTAATGACTTTGATTATTTCTACAGTACTTTTACATGGCTGACTCTGCACATCTGTTCCTCTAGTTAGCAACTTTCTAGAAATGAAATCGTCGCTGATTATTTCATTTTCTTGGAATACTTTTAAGCACATTTGACATTGCTTTTTATATTCATTTCGAATTTTATGTTTCACTTTTAACTCGACTTTACAAGCTGCATATGCATTTAAATGCTCATCAAATATTTCCAATCCTTCGTCCACCGCTTCTTGGTAATTGAAGTCGAGTACATCCAAATCAATTATTGCACTCTGATGCGGTTGATGTCGCATTGCTTGACATGCAGTTACCGAGGAAATAGTTAAAATTCCAGTTTCATTCGTTATGCAGTTGGCGTACTTGCCGTCGTATACCACATTATGGCAAACTAAGAGTTTACGATATAAGCTTCGAAATTCCATCGCTGTGGGATTATCGTTTGAGCCTGTAATTGTAATGAATGAAACGAAATGTAAAGAAAATGGAATTTTCCCAGTGGATCAATTCAAAATAAATTTTCGCATACCAAGGCCGCTTCTCACGCAAGAAAACCATGTCTCCAGATGATCCTGGGAAAACTGAAAAGTATGCAGGGCTTGCAATGGTCCATTCAAAACATAGTCATTATACAAACCCTCAATCGAAGTCAAATTACAGACCGTACCGAGAAACGGTGTAAATGATGACGATTGAATGGCCAACTTCCTTGTAATTTTCATAATTTTCGTTTTTTTGTTTTTGTAAACTTCATCAACTTGAACAGACTTGAAATACGACTTGACATAATGAAAATATGTGAACAAATCGTTGGCAGTGGACTCGCAGATTGGTCTTTTATAAACAAGATCGGTATATTCAGAATTCATATGATCTTTTGAACTAGCTTTCACATTACAAATGTCAAATGAGTTCTTGACAAACTGGATGAATTTTGTTGTTTCTTCACTGTTCTGAAATTGAACGTACTTGTCCTCACGTAGCTGGTCAATACCATCTGCTACGGATCTACTAATTGTTTCTGCCGCCAATCGCACATTCATTGGTTTTGTTGTATAGTTGATATGCAGGTTTGTCAATTTATTTCCCAGATTGATGTTTCTTTCCATTTGTAATTTGTGTAATTCAACGATATAATTCCAACTGATAGGTTTATCATCAAAATAGAGATTGTGGGTAGCCAAACATCCTCTGAATAATTTCATTACGTGTGGAGGATCTAATATCGCGTAGATCTTATCGTTTTGATTGGTTGGGCTTTTGAAGTATGTTTTGTTTTCATCAAAGTTCACACCTAAATGTTTCAAACAAGCTATATTGGAAATCAATCCATCCCCAGTCAGAGAAATCACCCTCGCTCCTGTTTTGTTCACATGCCGGATGACATGTTGCGTTAACGCTGCCCGCTCTAGTGCTTCCAAACCATTGAGAAGAAAATATGCGACGGGTATTTTGAAATCATCACCGACAACCATATAGACTAGGGCGTCTTTTGCAAAGTCAAGCTGATCTTTTTCTTTTCCTTTTCTTGGATTTATATTTTCACATGACACAAATCCGGAAAATGTTAAATCATTTTTATTCCAAGCGACAGATTTTTTTATGGACATTTCATCACTGATCATCGCAAGAAGCAGTTCCTTTCCATCTTTTGCCTTTTCTTCAGCTTTTTGCTTCAAAATATTCAATGAATCTGCCGTGATTCCAGGTTCTCCATTGATCGATGTATACCACCGACGTATAGTGTCAGGTGCTGGTAAATGTTTGTTGAACACTTTTCTGATATATCGATATGCTGCAGGTGAGCAAAAGTCCATTCCCATACAGAACTGTCTTACTTTTTCAGAATATTTTTTCTCAGGTTTTCCATACACCAAACATTCTACTATTTCTTTGTTATCCTAATTGAACATAAATTGAAAGAGATCAATAATTTGAATTCGTTTTTCTTTAATGACTGAAAAATTTACCGAAGAGTTTCCCCATTGTTTCTCATACAGCCTAACTTTCTTATTTAGATTACGAATTATAGCAATTTGGTCACAGAGCGATTTTTTTAGTCTTGCAATGGTCCTTTTGTCTTTTTGCCATTCAATTGAATGTTGCACGAGTCTTTTGTATACATTTATATTTATGGTTTGTGTTTCACTAAGGCGACTATGTGAACGGAGAAAATATAAAAATAATAATAATAGCTAATAAACTATTGTGAAATTATTTCTTGGATTACCCGTTATTGTCTCTAGACAATCCCAAACTCTCTAATAAATAGTTCAGGCAGTTGTCAGCATCCTCTTGATCATCATTGAAATAATCAAAATCAGCATTCCAATTCCATTCATTTTCTTTCTGTGCGTCATTAAATATTGCGGATGATTCAAATGCTTCGGCTGTCCCAGTCGCTCCAAGTGTTTCTCCTTCTTCTAATTCGGTTGCGAACAATCTTTTAGAACAGAAAAAAAAACAAAATGAATTATCCAATTTGAAAAATATTACACGATAAATACAGTTTGCAAAGTAGTACCTGACATTAGGCACTGCACCAATGACTAAGTTTTTCTTTGATCCTAAATGGATTATAGCTTTCGTATCGAAGTGTAAATCGCAGACAACAATTTTTGAGCTCGGGAAGGGAATATTTTCAGGATAGGTTGATTGAATTATTGGCATCCATTCGTCCTTATTTTTCGATGTAACGCTGTCAATTAATTCTAATATAATAATGTTTTTCTGGGCAAAATACGGACAGTAAATTGAATAAGTGTGCTTCTTATAGTTGCAATTACCTAAAAAAATGTCTCTCTTTATTTCTTTGTTTGGATTCACAGCCAAAAATTTTGCAGTATGACATGACTTTTCAGGAATTCTTAAAATAGGACAAATTTTGGGAGATCGGATGTACGATGACAAAATATGAGTTCACATTTCAAGGATATACCAAAGAAATGAGACAAAGAAATTACACACTGGAGCGGCTGAATATTTTCACACAATATAGACACAGTTAGCTTGTTAGCAATGCTGTAGTGCCCTAGCTGTGTACGTGTTTGTGTGTGTGAATGTTCGCGCCAATTATTGTTTATGCATATTGATGTCTACATCATAAGTGTCAAAGTCGATAATTTTTCCACACAACCATACACTGCTAAAATATTTCATTTCTAAAAACAACTCAAAAGCCATTAAAAAAATTAAATAGTTTTTAAATAGTGGTTTTCTTCTGAAAAAAGCAAAGGCTACTGGAGCGACTGCTTTATGATCAACATTGATGGGAACGGCTTGGAGCGGCTGTCCAACGGGTTGGAGCGGCTGTCCAACGGGTTGGAGCGGCTGTCCAACGGCTTGGAGCGGCTATCAAAATTGGTTACGATTATTACCAATATCAAATCGAAAAACATAATATATATGTTGGAAGTTAATATTTTAAGTAATTTATAGAAAAACACCAATTCACATTTCGATTTTAAAACAATCATTTATTCAAAGCATGGACTCAATAAACACATATTGTTTTCTTATTTAAAGAACGCACATTTAATACCATGATGACATTGTCATCTTTCGATAGAAAAAATATTCCTTAACCTTATTAAGGATAAATGTGAAGTGAACTTGCTTAAAGCGGTTTAAGTGTTCAGAATGACATTGGCCAAGATGAAATCATTTGTTGTTGTTGTTGCGGTGGCGGCGATGGCGGCGATGGCGGTGGTGGCGGCGGCAGTAGTTTTTTGGCCACATTATCATCAACTGCCCAAACAATCGATGCGTCAATACTTGATGATGATTGAATACGTGGTTTTTTTGCAATAATTGGACACTCTCCTGAAAAATCCAGTGCACGCTTCTTACCTATTGATAAGAGAATGAATGGACGATTTTAATTGCCATACGTTTTATGACGATTTATTATACACATAATATACCTCTGGCGCGTATCGCCAATTCATTCTGGCTAGGTCTTAGGACCTGCGATACATTTGGTGATTCGATTGGCAGTGGTCGTTGTTGCAAAGGTGTAGAATGTGGCACTTGGCTATATTTGAATGACGTCCCATCAATCCATTTCACGTATTCCGAAGACGACCATTCCATGATAGAATTTTTAGCCATTTTGTCGGTGTTTCACAATCTCTGTTTGATCAGTATCTTTGAATTTTATTAAGCTTTTCACAGTTTTTCAATATATTTTCTCGCTCGAACTTATTTCTAATTCTTTTACTTACCACTTTTTATATGAGGGTTGTATCAATCCGTAATAATCCAAGCAAGCAAGCACTTCGTGTCAGTAGCATTGACGTGAACGCACATGAGCGGCTTCACGGAACAATTTTGTACCAAATACGGCTCTTTCATGTTCCGCGAACAAGTGTTTGATAGATCCAGATAGCCGCTCCATAGATCGTTTGTAAATCTATCAGATTTTTGAAATTAATGTAGAATATTTATAATCAAAGGCTATTTTCAAATTAGAAACGTTTGAAGCGGTTGGAGCGGCAATTTGACAACTGTTAATTTTAACTGACACGTAGTGCATGAATTATTATGAAGCGGCTAATCAAATCATTATTCACTTGTTTGGAGCGGTTCATGGACGACTTTGTACCGACGAATAAATGTATACTAGTAAATATGTGGCTGCGAAAAAAAATTAACAGTTGTCAAATTGCCGCTCCAACCACTTCAAACGTTTCTAATTTGAAAATAGCCTTTGATTATAAATATTCCCAACTTAACTGTCAACTACAAAAACAAAAATAATTATAATCTTCATCTTGATGTTTTTTCCACTGTTTTTATTTTAATATAAAAGGTGAAATGAATTTTTTTTTAAATTTTTATGTCTATACTGGATCGACTGGTTTTACTTCTACTATTCTGAGTCTTCATTCAGGTTATGAAATTTGTAAAAACAATTGTTCTGCTTTATGCAAAGGTGTACTTTGCATTTTTTGCAATAATAGACACTTCTGAGTGCACAACCTTCCAATTTACATCTAACTCCTTTTGAATCGAGTGCTGGAAGATGTGAAATTTGATCAAAACGTGCCGCGAACTTCGGGGGTTTCTCTCTTAGTCTTTTGACTGCTTTCTTCGACTTCGGCTTTAAATGTCGCTGAACGCTCTCGTTCACATTGGTACGCTGCATTTTCTCTGTAATCACCTTCACCGTTGTGCTTTTGATGTGAAGCTCACTTTCATTAACACCGCAAATTATATCCGATTGCAATAGATTGCTGTAGCCATTGATTTTGGTGATGATTTCGTCGTACATTTCGTCGATGATTTTTGGTTTGATGCGAACATTTTTTTTAATGTTCTTCACATATTCATTGATCAGATTTTCAACATCATTTGCTTGTTTCGAAATTCCATCTTCGATTCCTTTCACCTGATCCACAATATCCGTTGACCGCAATTTATCTTTGAGCGATTCCATCTTAATAATGCCACGGTATCGTGGCTGATGTTGTTTACGTGCAAGAAAACCACGTACAATCTTTTGAATGTACATTGCATATTTGTTGCGATATTTTATACGATCTCTCACTGTAAAAGAAAACATATTTCACATTGGATAGATTAAAAAACTCACATTAGCCAATTGTCAAATAGTTCTAATAGATTTGATTGCGTTTAGCTTACATTTAATTACGCTTATAACACCGAATATTGCTTTAGTCCATCTAGACCGTACCAAACATATTTTGACATTTGCAACAATTGTTTTTAAATTTTCTGAATCCGATTTCATGATGCGATCGAATTCAATGAATTTGCCCGGTCGGAAGAAGACTTTGGTGGTTCCAAATTTAAAGTCTTTGCGATTTAGTTTTAGCGAATGTAACATTGCTTCGCAAAACACTTTTGGATCCAATTTTTCTAGCTCTGGCGGCAAAAAATTCCAGTACATATTGTACAATTCATCAAATGGAACGCGAGATGGATAACCATGCTCCATGACCTTCAACGCAGATGTTGTTCCCGAAGAATTTAGCTGCTTCAATACTGAAATCCCTTCGAATTCACAGCTGGTCATTCGACTGTTTGGCTTAATACAATGAATGTAATTCGTGGCCTGGGACAGAGAAAAGAAGATCATTAAATTCTAAATTTGATTAGATTGTTACATTTTTACGGATTAAAGTTACATTTTGTTCAAGTTTCTCCATCAGTTCACTCATTTCAGATTTGAGCTTGGATCCAATCGAAATGAGGTTCAATTTTCCTCTCAAAGATGCGCTGTCATTTTTCGCCGTGAAAAGTTGCTTAACGAATGGGTTTGCTGATTCTTGTAACAATACTTCCAATGATCCATGCAACGGATCGTTGTTCTTATCAATGAATTGACTCTGTGTGGAAAATTGGAACTTAAAATGATTCAGTCGAATTGAATTTTTTTAATGATTGTTTGTGCGATATCTCTGAAGAATTTGCATTCAGTTAGTAAATAGCTATAATCTGAATTGAAATTTAAAGATGAAATTTCATTTTAAAGATTTATTAACAATCTGTTATATAATAGTTCCGCAGAAAGACCCGGCGGTGTCGTTTCTGTTTTACCAAACTCTGTAGGCTTTGCCTATGGGTGATTCAATTTTCAATTTTACTTACCGTATTGTAGGAAACATCCCCGGCAAAGTGTCGAATGAGAAAACCTTCTTCATCGCGCAACGTTCGATGGCCCTTGAATCGTGACGCTCTTGGTAGCATCAATCGGATATGTCCATTCCAAGCCTTATGCACCTCTAATGTGAAGTGATCGAATGATGGCTTTGGTAATTTTGATTCTTCGTCGAGCAACGCAAAAATTCCATTGGATTTTGATTCGATCAATTCTGCATTTTATGGTCCATAAATTATGGAAAAACCAAAATATTAATCTCTTGTTTGGACAAAAAATATCTCTATACTTACCAATAATATCTTGGTTGTCAGTGAAATGAATATCTGGTACCTTCAATCCTTCACGGCGATACAGTTCTTGCTCGTGCTTCAAAATGTTATCGTTAAAAAATTTCTGAAGTTTTTCATTACAATAATTTATACAAAATTGTTCAAATGAATTAACGGTAAAAGATTCGAAACCGGCAATATCCAGTACACCAATGTAGTAGGTGGATGAACTAAATGGAATGCTTCGATTTATGTTAGCAACGATGCGATCGAATAAATGGCTGTACAATGCCTTTCCTAGAGCATCTCTGGCATTGCTTGCCTCATAAATTTTCAATGGAACCCTGAAATAATTTGTTAAAAAAAGAGTTCAATACATTTCCATTCTTTCATTGCACAATCCAAACGAATCAATTTACTCACATAATAACTGCTGCCTTATTGTCACCGCGTTTGCTTTGCATAGCGCGCGAAACTAAGGCTTGTCTCAGTTCAAATGAATCAACACCGAGCAATTTAGATGTGATCAAAATCGAATGTTCGGATGACTTTGAAACTTGACATCCACCGCCAGCATCTTCTGGATTCTCCTCAAAGCTGATGTTGCCCAAGTGCAAAACACCTGCAATTAGCGCATAGATGTCGAACTTTGTGGCTTGACTCATACCCAATCGTGACAAAGCCTCATCTAATTGTTGAAAATTATCATAATCATCCAGAACCGGATCTTTGATCGGTCCGTTGGTCATGTGGGCTTTTGATTTGCTCGATTCTGATATTTTTCGATCGGTCGATACCGTTGCAAAATACTGCGTGCATCCTGCCAAATACTAATCCAAACAAAAATATTTTTTACAAAAATTGAATTGAAATAAAATCAGTTTTCTATTTCGCATATTATTGTTACATACTCTATAATCTTCGGGTCGCCCCAGGCTGAGTTTTTCTTTAAGGTCCTGAGGAGCGCCAGCGCAAATCATATAGAATACATGATAGTTTCTTTCTTCTTGGCTTTGAGTGCAAATACGACTTTTTTCGAGTAAATAATGTGAAATATATCCACCAACAACTTGACATTCTGAATCGTAATGTATCTGTGAAAAAATAATTTTCGTTCGAATCAATAGCATATTCCAATGTGTATATTGAATATTATATGTAAAATACAATATCCATAATCTGATTGTGTCACTGACATAGACGCATAGACTACCTGAATGAATTTACCAAACCGTGAGCTATTGTTATTTCGGGTGGTTTTGGCATTGCCAAATGCTTCTAATATTGGACTTACATCGAGAATTTTTTGCTCAATGGCCCCGGCAGTCACTTGCGAACGACATAAATACGTAAGTATATATTTCGATGATTCAGTTTTACCAGATCCCGATTCGCCGGACACAATTATCGATTGGGAAATCTTCAACACACGCATATCACGAATCGCTTTGTCGGCTTTGATATGATAAAAAATATAGAAAAATAAATTTTTGAACTGGTTTCTCCAAGTTGAAAAATGATAAATTTATTAAGTATGCAACAAAAAATAGAAATACATACCGATCGCAAAAACATGCGGAGGTAATTCACCTAAAGATTTTCCCTTGTACCGCTTAATGGCCGCATCCGAATATAAATCCTTCATTTCCTTATATGGATTCAACGCAATCAAAATATTTGCCACATAATTCTATGGATAAATTTGACATTTGATTAGAAATTCATCGATTTTGAATGAAAATATTTCTATATTTGCAATGGTCAACTTACATACACTTTATCCTTAAAATACCGATTCTTCAAGTTTTCCAAAAATGTGGCTTCGTTGAAAAACAATAGTTCGCCTGAAATGGTGTGAAATAAGGATAATTTCAAGTCAATCAGATGAAATAAAAAAAAGTCACTCTACTCATATCGAATATTGAAACCAATGAAATAAATTCTTACAACTGTCATCATGATCTTGTGGTCCAACACATGATGGAAAAATTTCACCCGCTAAGCACGTCCGATTTGGATACTTTTTGTCAATGGGAATAACTTCAAATTTGTCTTGTCCAATTTCTGAGATTTTGCCCTGAATATAGCATTCCGTTGATTCTCTGATCCAGACAATTTGCGAATCAACAAACATCGTGAACAACAAAAATGTAAGAAAAAAAATCAGAACGAAGCTATGAACGAATAGGTGCTACACTCGTCCTGTCAAACACTTGCACTGTGACAGTGCTTTTGTTATTCACTCACAATTGTTCGCGGAATATGAACGTACGGTATTCGGTACAAAGTCATTCCATCAACTCTTATGCATCAATGCTACTGACACGTAGTACTATGCCTGTTTGGATTATTATGGAGCGGCTAATCAAAAGAAACAATATGCTTCAAAAATCGACCAAAAAAAAAATTACTAAAGCGGTTTTATATATTAAATTTCTAATGTAGATACTTTCTCATACAAAATACTTTTAAAAGTTTGATTTTTAACACGAACAAATGATAATTTTTTGGAGCGGCCATTTTAACAAACATGATTGCGGTTTGCGGAATATGAACGTACCGTATTCGGTACAAAGTCATTCCATCAACTCTTATGCATCAATGCTACTGACACGTAGTACTATGCCTGTTTGGATTATTATGGAGCGGCTAATCAAAAGAAAGAATATGCTTCAAAAATCGACCAAAAAAAATTGCTAAAGGGGTTTTATATATTAAATTTCTAATGTAGATACTTTCTCATTCAAAATACTTTTAAAAGTTTGATTTTTAACAGGAACAAATGATAATTTTTTGGAGCGGCCATTTTAACAAACATGATTG
>NW_022599139.1:0-2748 GCF_009176505.1 Sitodiplosis mosellana | reverse complement strand
GAGAGACAGCTCTGCATAGAGCTGCTTTTGCTGGTAATTTTGGACATCTTTTTTTATAAAAAAGAATGTTTTGTTCAATCCGTTTCATTGGTCTAAGAATATTTTTCATATTCTTTCAGGCAAAGTGAATAAAGCTCAAAACCTCATCGCTGAAGGAGCCGACCCTAATATTGGAAATAATTTTAACGAGACAGCTCTGCATTATGCTGCTAGGAAAGGTAACGTTGAATACTTATTGTTATTGAATAAAAGATTGAGCTGATTTTATCCCATCGATCGGTGTTATTGTTCAGGTCACAAGAGTGTCGCCGAACTTCTGATCCGCAAAGGAGCCAATCTTGATAGTGAAACTATTGAGAAAGAGACACCTCTTCATTTTGCTGCTTCCCATGGTAATGTTGAATACTCTTTCGAGTACTATGCGCATAAGCATTGCTAAGCAGCTTTGAATATGCTTCGGCCAATAGACAAGCATATCGCGATGCAACTGCCGCGCACACAACTATCGTGCAAACAAACATCGCATATACAGCCATCGCAACCAACTCACACAAAAAACCGACTAGCATATATACACGGGTGTCAGAGTTGTGTGTGATGTCTACTACACTTCGTCAGTGCAGCCTTGACTTTTTTTTTACTAAATGGGAAATTGATTTAATTTCATCCGTATTATTTTAGGTCACGAAGGTGTCGCTGATGTGCTTCTCAAGAATGGAGCTAACGCAGATATTGGAGATGTTTCGAATTTCACAGCTCTTCATTTAGCTGCTGGAAAAGGTAATGTTGAATACTTGTTTTCATTAAATAAAAGATTGATTTGGTCTTTTCCATCGATCTGAATTATTTTTCAGGTCACAAAAATGTCGCCAAGGTTCTCCTCAACAAAGGCGCCAGTATGGATATCATGAATACTTTTAATGATACACCTCTTCATTATGCTGCTATAAATGGTAATGTTGAATAGTTATTTTCACAAAATAAAGAATCGGTTTGATCTTTTTCATCGATCTAAATTATTTCTAAGGTCACAAGAATGTTGCTGAACTTCTCATCAAAAATGGAGCCAAAGTTGATATTAGAAATCATGCGAATCTAACACCTCGTCAGCTAGCTGCTGAGAATGGTACTGCTGACTAAATTAAATACCGCTTTGATCTTTTTTATTGATCTTTATTATTTTTCAGGTCACAATGATGTCGCCAAACTTTTTATCGGTAAAAGAAACCAAATTAATATTGAAGAACTATTGGAATAGAATCTATCGTTCGAGGATTTAAGATCAATTGATTTGTAAATCAACAGATCAAATCACAAATCAATGATTTATTTGATTGCTTCAAATCAAATAAATCAAATGATTTGATTTAAAATGTTAGTGTATTTCAAATCAAATCAAATGATTTATTTGATTTGTAGTCATCAGAATAAATAAGTTTATTTGATTTTTTTATTTTTAAATCAATTTTTTTAAATCACTATTGAAAAAAAACAACAAATGAAAATTATAAATTTTTCCGAATATATTTGCACATTTCATTCAATTCAAAATTTCTTTTAATTTAATTTGTTTTATTTGAATAGCTTTAGTGTTTTTAAAATCAACAGCTTTTCAAAGCGAGCGTCAAGAAAATTCTGACTCTGTGGCCGCGAAATCATTTTCGCAAAGGAAAATAGCCGCTCCACGGGAGCTGAAGACGAAATAATTGTATTATACTTGATGAAGAGCTTGCGAATGTTGGGGAAATGGTTTTTGTCCAGTTGGGAGAGGTCGTTTTCCGATATCGATTCTTTTGCGCCAAGCCAGGTCGCGACCTCTGCTCTGATGGTATTCTCTCTACAAATGCCAGTTCTTCTTCCTTGGGAAGTATCGGTGAAGGTGTAGCGAAATTTCCGCTTGCCTGGAAGTAATTTTGAACAAAACTTATGAAAAAAAATGTAATATAAAAATATTACCTGTTTTTGTTTCACCTTCCGGTGGTTGTTCGACTTCATTCATGTTTGCATCGAAGTGTGAGATCTCAATCGCCTTTGCAATTAAGAGCTCTCGAATTTCATTCAAGTAGCGTCTGTTGTGGTACTCCTGGTGTAGCCATCTCATTTTGAAGTGTGGATGGGTCATTGAAGCGACTGTTGCTGCTTGACATTGTTCGTCATCAATGTTGAAAAATCGAGCGAATCGATTGAAAAATCCTCTTTTGATTGCTTCCAAAAGCGGTTTGCAATATTTTAGTCTTTGTGTACTGAGATCATCAAAACTATATTTGATACTGTGCAGTGTTGGCAACAATATTGCATAATAAGAGTTGGATGCTTGCAAATTATTGATAGCCGTCGCTATTGGCTCCATGACTTGAATGTATTCGGTTAAAAGTTGGTGGTCAGCATGACTAAATTGGGGCAAATCTAATTCAAGCATCAAAGTGTTCAAAGTTTTCAGCTCGAAAGATAGAATGTGTTCGACACTATCGAAAATGCTATTCCATCTTGTTTTGACGGGCAAAATAAGCGCAATCTTTAAAATGTCATGAATTATTTCACTTGATTTGGGTCGATTGGTGCATTTATATAGCGAATTTATCTTACTAAATGCAGTGTCATGGTGCTCCTTGTATGTTGCATTTGTCAATGCATTCTCCGTATCTTTTGAAGCCACCCGGCACAATGTATGTGGACCACACCGAAAATGTGATGAGAGTACTGCATCGTCAATTTCAACAAACATCAAGTCTTCTTCTTCTTCTTCTT
>NW_022599138.1:501-3191 GCF_009176505.1 Sitodiplosis mosellana | reverse complement strand
GTCTAATCTAAAAAGTCCCTGTTGGTTGTCGAAAATTTACAATTTAGTGAAGACCGAAAGACAGAAAAATACAATGAGTTTTTCAAATACATTGACGAAAGAAAATAATTTCCATTATAAAGCAATAACCGGTCAAAAGTTAATCACCAACTCAAAGGATGGCTATATCACAGTCAATGTTGCTAAATTTCCAATAAATTCATGTAAATATCACAGGTAATATCATTATTTCTATACAGATGTGAGGATGGCCTTTCATTTTGGATATTTAGGTTAGGCTTTGTTGAATCGTTTACATTTCGGCTTCCTACTCATGTCCATGTATTGGTTAGGTTATTTTGTGTTAAAATGTTTATAGACCAAATACTTATTCCAATCAAGAAAGACTACTACTAAAATTATCACACACTAAATTGTATATACAAACACGAAAAGATCAGGTTTTTCACGACTCTTGGAGTCGTTTTCCTGCAAACAAAGTATTCAGCCAGTTTTTGGCGGTGTAAATAAATAAATAAATAAATAAATAGATGTAAGAAAACAATTTGTCAATATTTAATATTAAATTTTTGGTTCTGCTCGCCGCGTACCGACGAGACGAAGTTTGAAAGGCTGGTTGAATTTCTGAATTGATCAGCCACTTTGTTGGCGAACTTGCACATTTGAGGCACTTGAGCTCTGATTTGTATGTCCATGAGCTTATCTTTGATTTTAAGGTAGTCAGTGTGCCGTAACGTTCGTACGCTCTCTCCTATTGCTATGTCGTTGCGTACATTGGGACAATTTGCGTTCCCATTAACGATGTCGTACATGAACACAATTGAAGCGTTCACCCTCCTACGTTCCAACGATGTCATGCTCAGCGCTTCCAGTCGTTTGTTGTATTCGGTGATATTATATCCGTTGGCCGCTGTGCGATATTCTCTTCGGGCGAACTGTGTGAACTTTCTCAAAACACTCTCGATTTTGTCAATATGTATGGCATAAGTTGGATCGCAAATTGTCCCAATGTACGTAATGACATCGCAATTGGAGAGAGTGTACGTAGGTTAAGGCACACAGACTACCTAAAGATTAAAGATAAGCTCATGGACAAACAAATCAGAGCTCAAGTGCCTCAAATATGCAAGTTTGCAAACAAAGTGGCTGAAAACTTCAATAACTCAACCAGCCGTGCAAATTTCATCTCGTCGGTACGCAGCGAACAAAACCAAAAATTTAATATTAAATATTGACAAATTGTTATCTTACATCCCTACGAAATGTATAGAAATAATGATATTTATCTGTGATTTTTACTCAAACTTTAAAATAAGTGGCAACATTGACTGTGATATAGCCATCCTCTGAGTTGGTGATTAGCTTTGACCTGTTATTACTTTATAATGGAAACCACCGTTTGTGTCAATGTATTTGCGAAAATCAGAATACTTTTTTATGTCTTTCGGTCTCTACTAAATTGTAAATTTATATCTACCAACAGGGACTTGTTGGACTAGACGTAAAACTTTTCTTCAATATATCACTTCTCTGATAAATTGAAAGAAGACTTTTGCAGTCATTAAGGCCGACAAAAATATGTTTAACGCTCCAGTTAGTCTATCTTTTCTTAAACGCGTTGTTAGATTATCTGAACCGTTGACGATTCGGCTTACTACTCATTTCCTTGTATTGGTTAGGTTTCTTTGTGTTAAATTTTATAGACCAAACCTTAAATTCAAATCGAGAAAGACTGCTATAACTATCTATTGTATGAAAATACCCTATATTGTACAAACACGAAAAGATCAGGTTTTTCACGACTCTTGGAGTCGTTTTCCTGCAAACCAAAATATTCAGCCAGTTTTTGGCGGTGTGAAAATAAATGAATAAATAAATGTTGCTTTTTGGTGATTTTGTCCTGTACCAGAGACAGAAGTTTGATGTTCACCAAATGCTCAAAGAACTTCGCCACAGTTTGGAGCTTAGCAATGCAACGATAGTTTTCAATCTTTGATCTCGCCCCCTTTTTGAATATTGGCGACACACTCGAACGCTTCCATTTGTCAGGGAAATGGCCAGTTGACAATAAATAATAGTCATCAGAATTCAATGGAAATTTTCTAAATCATTTTTTGATCAATACATTGTTTCTGTTTCATATATTTTTTATTTCTATTGACTAGATCGAGAGTAAGTTCATCTGACTTTGTTATGAAAGAGTAGAGTAAGTTTCTTTCGACTCAAAAATGGTTAAAGGCGAGTATGTTCATTTTTGGCGGGTCCTCGCGGTTTTCCACGGTTTCCGCGAAACTGATAAGAGATAACAACTTGGTGTCTTCGACAAAGTTGTAGCACTCGAGGTCTTCTATAACAATGTTGAAGTCAGTTATCTCTTATCTCTTATCAGTTCCGCGAAAAGCGTGAAAAATTATAAGAAAAAAAAGTTCAATATAACATTTGCTTTTTTATGTGCGCAATTTGCGCGCAACTGATAAGAGATAAGAGATAGATGTCTTCAGCAATGTTATAGAAGACCTCGAGTACTACAACTTTGCCGAAGACATCATGTTGTTATCTCCTATCAGTTGCACGAAAATCGTGAAGACCGCAGAGGCTAGACGGTACTACAACATACTCTACTTTAACGCCAACAGAATCATCAGAAAACATACTCTCCTCTTTCAAAATATATTAGAATTTTTTCACAT
>NW_022599138.1:0-401 GCF_009176505.1 Sitodiplosis mosellana | reverse complement strand
AGAAAACATACTCTCCTCTTTCAAAATATATTAGAATTTTTTCACATCCTCTCGATCTAGTCAATAGATTTGGTAACATTTCTTTGGCAAACAAACTTTGTTCGATCTTCATCATTAATATAATTGCACTCTACTTCCTTTCTTGTTATTGAACGCTTTCATGATGTCATCAATAGAAATGTTGTTCAAACGTTTGTGCTCGAAAGCGATGAAAGCTAAATTGCGCATACATTCATTTGTCATGGAGAGGCGAGATGGAATGTCAATTTGAGCCAATGCAGAAAATGAAGTTTCGCAGACCGCAGTACTGCACGCAAAAGTTTCGACAATTGCAAACAATTTGTAAACTTCTGGATAAAGGTGTCAACGGACAAATGGACGGACAGCCTACTTTTTTACAC
>NW_022599137.1:0-7219 GCF_009176505.1 Sitodiplosis mosellana | reverse complement strand
TACCAAAAAAAATGGAAATTCAAATTAGATGGTTTTCTGGGTTGGTAAATTTTCGGATTTTGAGCGACGTGTAAGTAATTTACGTAAGAAAGAAATGGTCGTTTTGGACACCTGTCATGATCTGGGCCTTGTGCAAATCAACAAAAATGGCAACTTGAATGGAGCTATGCTTGATTTAGTTTGGACTAACAGCACCGATTTCGTCAATTGTTCCAAAAATGATTATCACCTACTGAACCAGGAGTCACATCACATATCGTATGAGATAAATATTGGTAATTTTGATTGTAACCAATTTAAACCAACTTCGAATTATAGTTACCGAGATTTTGTGAATGCCGATTACGATACCATAAATGAGTCGCTGAATGACGTCGATTGGATGGAAATGTTTTCCGGTGATGATTTGGACTCGCATATCACAAAGTTCTACGAACTGATTGATTCAGTAATTTCATCGAATGTTGTGATGAAAACGAAGAAGCTTTCAAGTCACCCAAAATGGTTTAATAATGACCTTATCAATTTGAAGAATAGAGTCAATAATCAATACAAATACATAGCATCCAGACATAACATTGAAGAAAAAAACTACGCCAAAAAAGAACACTCCAAATTGAGAAAAGAATACAAAAAGAGCGCACGTTTGGCATATAGAAACTACAAACTTGAAATGGAAAACCTTATCAATGAAGATCCACAGAAGTTTTTCGAATTCGTGAATGGTTCCAAAAAGACGAATGATGATCTTCCGAATGAAATGGTTCTTGGGGATAAGAAAAGTAGTAACCGAGGTGAGATAGCACAATTTTTCGCAACACATTTTGCCAAAGCGTACACTGAACCGGATTATACCAAAAATGAGAATTATTCTGAAGATGAACCATTGCTAAAGGATCTGTGTGCTTTTTTTCCAACTATCAACATTACTGAGGAGTTGGTTATGGATTCGATAAATAACCTTCCAAACAACATGGTATCTGGACCTGATGGAATACCAAATATTTTTGTCAAAGAATGTACTACAGCATTGTTGAAGCCAATAACACACATGCTGAAGAAATCATTAGACACTGGATTTGTGCCTGAAATTTGGAAAAGTTCATTCGTTAGACCGGTGCACAAAGCCGGTGTTAAAGCTAAAGTTGAAAACTATCGTGGTGTAGCCCTGCAGTGTGTAATACCGAAGTTGCTTGATTCCATCGTTGCCAAACACCTTAATTATCACATGGAGAATATTATTGATAACAGTCAACATGGATTTGTGAAGGGAAAATCTACAACTACAAATTTGGCTGAATTTACATCGTGTGCAATTTTAGGAATGAAAAACCAAATACAAACCGATGCAATTTACTTGGATATTGCGAAGGCCTTTGACTCGGTCAACATTGATTTACTAATACGCAAATTAGATATTATGGGACTGAATCAACAATTACTCAAGTGGATCAAATCGTATTTGTATGGTCGCCAACAGATTGTCAAATTGAATAATGACATGTCGAGCCCTATTGAAGTTACATCGGGAACTGGTCAGGGTTACCCGATTGGTGCTACATTGTTTCTGTTGTTCATCATTGATTTACCAAAACACATGAGAAACTCAATACTTCAGTCGTTTGCTGATGACACTCGCCTATGGAAACACATCAGACATTATGATGATTGTCTGGAATTACAAGCTGACTTGAATAGGCTTGTTGAATACTTTAACCGGAACAAGCTAAAGCTAAATGTATCTAAGACCAAATTTGTGTCTTTTCATCGTGGCCACCTGAAATTTAACTTCGAATATTCCATTGGCAACGAAAAAATCGATCGAGTTGACGTGATAAAGGATTTTGGGGTGATACTTGACCATAAATTGAATTTTAATGCACACATTGAGTATATTACAGCCAAAGCGAAATCACGTTTAGCATGGATTAAACGATTTGGATATGAATTTGATGATCCATGGACAATAAAGAAATTATTTTTCACATTTGTATTGCCGATTGTGGAATATGCTTCCCAAATTTGGAACCCATACACCGATGAAAAAATTGCACGAGTTGAATCGATCCAGAAGCAGTTTTTATTGTTTGCACTGCGCAAAATGAAGTGGCCACACAGATTCAGGAAGCCGCCATACGAATGCCGACTGCTTGAATTACAAATGATTACGCTGGAAGAGCGGAGAAAGATAGCACAAATATCACTTGTCCACAATGTGATATGTGGAAATACTTCATCGAAATACATTTTGAGCAAAATAAGTTTTAAAACACCGCGACATTGGACAAGAAACTCAGATTTCCTTCCATTACCGACGCATCAAAATTGCTATTCCAAGTTTGAACCTATCAATTATATGTTGAGTACATACAATGAATTTTATAAATACTTTGTTCCTATCAAACCGCCTAATTTACCAGATGAATGTAATATTACTACTATTCCGAATTGTGATACTTATTTAATTGATTTTAACATAAGTACAAATACTGTAAAACAGAGAGTAGCTGATTATTTTAAGAGAAATAGAATTTGGAGAGAGTAAAGTCAAATAGAATTAATTATCCCATTGCAAACATTGTAAATATAACAAGATTTATTTATGCTAAATAAACCACCTCTGGCGAAGAAACGCTGTATGGTGCAGAATAATAATAATAATAATAATAAAAAAGAAACATGTATCTTACGTTTATTACGTAAGAAACCTCAACGCATGTAATAAACTCCAAAACGCTCGAAAATGTAGAGGGACACTATTCATGCAAAAGTTTGAAACCACCCGCTATTTCTCAAACAAAGTGTGGTTTTTCGCAGTGTTATCAAGTGTACGCGTAGCCAAATGAATTTTTGCATACTTTTATGTGTCATTTGAATGACAATATAACAAATTTTTAGCAAAAAATTTCAACTTCTTTTGGAAATATAAGACGGCGGATTGGATTCATGCTGATAGTCGCATTTATTCCATGGAAATGGAGAACTATCGAACCAATATGCAAATATTTGCACAAATAGTTGATAGAAAAAAAAAGTTCAGACGGACCGATTTTGTCCGTCCGAAGTTTTCGGACGGACGGACAGCAAAAAACCACTTTTTTGTCCGTGTCCGTTGACAGCTTTACCTTTATATATTTTTCTGAGGGACGGAAAACGTGTGAGTAAGTGTAGAGTTACTCTTTCGCAAAAAAAATGAGTAAGTCGAGACATACTCAAATGAGTAGGAAAAAGAGTATGAAAAAGAGTAGGAAAAAGAGTAGGTGTAGAGTTACTCTTTGGGTAAAAGTAAAGCTGTCAACGGACAAGAAGTTGTCCGTCCGTCCGTCCGAATTTTTTTTCGTACGGACAGATTTTGTCCGTCCGAAAAAAATGAAAATTTTCGACGGACAAATTTTGTCCGTCCGAAAGTTCGGACGGACGGACAATGTCCGAAAAATTTTATCTCGGACAAACGGACAACGGACACGGACAGGTTTTGTACGAAACATTTCGGACACGCTTTTTTGTCCGAACATTCGGACAGTCCGAATGTTCGGACACGTTTTCGGACGGACGGACAATTGTTTGTCCAAAATTTGTCCGAAAATTTCAATGAAACAAAAACACGTTTTTCCCGTCCGTTCGCCAAAAATTTCAATGCGCCAAATACACTGTACAGATTGTTTCTAAAATTGTCATGCGTGCCCGCCACGACTGCAAGTAGCGAACGTACATTCAGCACTGGTGGAAACATTGTTACTGATAAAAAAAGTACTATTTTACCAGAAAATGTTGAAAATTTAATCGTTGCTAGAAATTCTTTGTGATTTATCGTTATGATTTCGAAAAAAGTGATTTTTTTTAGTATTAAAAGTAAATTTCAAATTCAAAACTGTACAAGGACTTGATACATTAGACGTAAAACTTTTCTTCAATATATCACATTCCGATAATATGAATGATGACTTTTGCAGTAATTAAGGCCGTCACTACAATGTTAACGCTTCAATGAGTCTTTCATTTTTTACACGTTTAAGTAAGGCTTTATTGAACCGTTTACATTTCGGCTAACTATTCATTTTCATGTATTGGTTAAGTTATTTTGTGTCAAAACGTTTAGACTAAATTTTTATGCTCATATGACAACTATAAGTACAAATTATATACTAACATTGTACAAAATCCACTTCAGCCAGTGATTGGTGGTGTTAAATATGAATAAAAATGAAAAGTTACTGTAGTATTTGAGAATCGAAACATTTCTATGCTCTTTTAATATTCAACACAACATTTACACAAGAACAAATAGTTTGATTAATTTTCTTATTAGTTTTGAGAATTTTTCTTCATACAATTTTCATTAAGAAGTATCAGAAGAAAGTACTTATCAAGATACGAACATCCGTCGGAAAATTATTAGCGTTAAATACGCGAACCATTTGTTGAAAAATTAAAATTTTTGCCGAACGGACGGGAAAAACGTGTTTTTAGTTTCATTGAAATTTTCGGACAAATTTCGGCCAAAAAATTGTCCGTCCGTCCGAAAACGTGTCCGAACATTCGGACTGTCCGAATGTTCGGACAAAAAAGCGTGTCCGAAATGTTTCGTACAAAACCTGTCCGTGTCCGTTGTCCGTTTGTCCGAGATAAAAAATTTTCGGACATTGTCCGTCCGTCCGAACTTTCGGACGGACAAAATTTGTCCGTCGAAAATTTTCATTTTGTCCGTCCGAAGTTTTCGGACGGACCGACGCTATGCCTTCTTACGTCAACGCCAACTGGTGCAAGAACAAGTACTACAAGCACAACGTACGTCAAATTCAAAGACTTGTATACAAATATATACATGTGTCAATTGCTTATTGAGCGGTTTTCTGTTCTCAAGAAATATTTTTATTATTATTATTATTCTGCACCATACAGCGTTTCTTCGCCAGAGGTGGTTTATTTAGTATAAATAAAAATATTCTGGTATATTTACAATATATACAATATTAAATTAAATTCAATTTCTCCAAATTCGGTTTCTCTTAAAATATTCAGCTACTCTCTGTTTTACAGTACTTGTACTTGCATTGAAATCAATTAAATAAGTATCACAACTCGGAATCAAAGTAATATTACATTCATTTGGAAAATTTGGTGGCTTGATAGGAACGAAGTATTTATAAAATTCGTTGTATGTACTCAGCATATAATTTATAGTTTCAAACTTGGCATAATTATTACGATGCATCGGCAATAGTAGAAAATCTGAGTCTCTCGTCCAATGTCGCGGTGTTTTAAAATTAAAAAAAACCGCACAAAACTATTTCAAGCCGTACGTACCTTTGAACAAAAATCGACCGGAATATGGAATGTTAACAAACGGAATGATATTTGTTCATCTTCATTGTGGATTTTGTATACGAAAACACGCGAAGTACAAATTATATACTAACATTGTACAAAATCCAATTCAGCCAGTGATTGGCGGTGTTAAATATGAATAAAAATGAAAAGTTACTGTAGTATTTGAGAATCGAAACATTTCTATAATACTTACCCACACTATTTTTGTTGTTCATAAATGACATAGTGGACGAAATGGACGACGTGTTCATTTCCTTATTCGCCGATGATGTAAAAATCGCCAAAATCATCCACTCGAGCATCGATGCTGCAGTGCTACAGAGGGCCATCGACAAACTAAAGGTTTGGTGCGACGTAAACAATTTGCACCTGAACCTTGACAAATGCGCCGTCCTTACAATCACCACGAAAAGGAAGGATATCATCGATACTAATTACAAATATGGTGATTTTACCTTCAAGCGCGTTTCGGACCACAAGGATCTCGGCGTCATCATTGACCAGAAGCTCAGTTTTGTCAAGCACATCGACGCAATTACATCGAAAGCAACGGCTGCCCTTGGTTTTATCAGGAGATTTTGCTACGACATCACCGATGTTCAGACGCTAAAAACACTATATTACGCATTGGTTCAGTCTCATCTCGAGTACTGTAACGTCGTATGGCTACCAACTTATGCCGTACATATCGACAAAATCGAGAGTGTTTTGAGGAAATTTACTCAGTTTGCCAGAAGAGAGTATCGATCAGTGGCCAACGGGTATAATATCACCGAATACAACAAGCGGCTCGAAGCCCTGAATATGACTTCTTTAGAAAGAAGGAGAGTAAATGCATCAATTGTATTTACTTACGATATCGTGAATGGATACGCAAACTGTCCTACTGTTCGCAATGATATAGCAGTAGGTGAGAGCATTCGTACCTTGCGCCACACTAACTACCTAAAGATCAAGGACAATCTGATGGATAAACAGATTAGAGCTCAAATGCCACAATTGTGCAAATACGCAAACAAAGTGGCCGTTCCATTCAAAAATTCAACCAGTCGCGCAAGCTTCATTTCATCAGTACGAAAAGAGCACAGCCAAGTCTTTAGTTTAAAGTACTGAAAAATCGTATTTACATCCTTACTAAATGTATAGAATTATTGAGGCAAAACTGTGATTTTTATACTAATTTATCGTAAATTTAGCAACATTGACTGTGATATAGCCATCCATTGAGTTGGTGATTGTTTTTTTGACCTGTTATTTATTTTAATGGAATATATTTACTCTTGTCAATGTACGTAAAAATCAAACTAAACTAAACTAAACTAAATTGTATAAAAACAAAAGATCAGGTTTTTCATGACTCTTGGAGTCATTTTCCTGCAAAACCCAATATTCAGCCAGTTTTTGGCGGTGAAATAAATAAATAAATAAATAATCTTTTAATAATCAACACAACATTTACACAAGAACAAATAGTTTGATTAATTTTCTTATTAGTTTTGAGAATTTTTCTTCATACAATTTTCATTAAGAAGTATCAGAAGAAAGTACTTATCAAGATACGAACATCCGTCGGAAAATTATAAGCGTTAAATACGCGAACCATTTGTTGAAAAATTGAAATTTTTGGCGAACGGACGGGAAAAACGTGTTTTTAGTTTCATTGAAATTTTCGGACAAATTTCGGACAAAAAATTGTCCGTCCGTCCGAAAACGTGTCCGAACATTCGGACTGTCCGAATGTTCGGACAAAAAAGCGTGTCCGAAATGTTTCGTACAAAACCTGTCCGTGTCCGTTGTCCGTTTGTCCGAGATAAAATTTTTCGGACATTGTCCCATAAACATACCAACCCAGAAAACCATCTAATTTGAATTTCCATTTTTTTTGGTA
>NW_022599136.1:1721-4023 GCF_009176505.1 Sitodiplosis mosellana | reverse complement strand
TGTTTTCATCAACATGAATAACTGCGACAAATGTCACTTCATGTTGTAATTGAAACAATCGGAACGTGGAACGTCAACAAATGAACTGACATTTGTTCGCAATTCTTAAGTTACTCCTGTGTTGACAAAAACACGCAAAAACACGAGAAAAATGTTTGATTTTACGTTTTAAAATAACAAGATTAAATTCTTGCATTGAAAATTTTTTTTTGCGCTTTTTAATAAAAATAAACTCAAAATATTTCTTGAGAACAGAAAACCGCTCAATAAGCAATTGACACATGTATATATTTGTATACAAGCTTTTGAATTTGACGTACGTTGTGCTTGTAGTACTTGTTCTTGCACCAGTTGGCGTTGACGTAAGAAGGCATAGCGTCGGTCAGAGTTTATTTTATCAATACCGTTGTTAATTTTATCAAAATCTACTTCGATATGTGCTTGACAATCATCCGCGAACAAATGGTCTTTCATATTTTCAAACACATTGAGAGTATAATTGAAGTAAAGGGAGAAGAAAGTTTGGCCGAAATTACTACCTTGCAACACTCCATTATTAATTGAAACAAAGTTTGACTCTTGATCGCCGACTTTAACTTTTTGCTGAATATTACTATAAATTGATTTAATTAATTTAACCGCGCTATTTGAAAAACCATACGATTTACAAACTTTTAAAAGAGCATCATGAGGAACTGACGGAAACGCGCTTTTAATATCAAGAGCTAGAAGAATTACAAATGTTTTACGATTCAATGACGATCTGATACTCTCCAATATGTTCAATAGTGAGGTGGTACAACTATGATTTTTTCTAAAACCAGATTACCGTTCGTGAAGAATAGCATTTGATTCTATATAACCAGTGACCTGGCTATTCAATAGAATCGCGAAAATCTTGGGAATGACTGAGATTATGCTGATTGGTCTGTAATCGGAAATTGATTGGGGACTTGTTACTTAATGAAGAGGTTTAATAATAACTTTATTCCAATCGGCTGGATATACGCTATGAGAAATACAAAAATTAAAAATGTAAACAATATGCTAGGCAATTGAAGGCATAATTAGTTTGAGGAATTTAAGAGGAATGACGTCAACAATTGCATTACTCTTAATTTGTTGAAAAGCAAAAACAAATTGATCAATGGTTATTTCGCAAAATGAGAAATTAGAATTAATATTAGTGGGAAGTGACAAATTGCCTAAATCGGCCCCGTGAGAAGCGTGAATTGACGCAAAGAAACCATTGATGTCATCCAAAATGAAATTATCGAGGATTTCAGAATCATTTCTGTCATCCTTGCTAGTTTGGCAACAACCAAGTGGCTCAATAACACTCCATTTAGAACGAATGGAATTAGCGTTATTAAAACTCTCAATTGTCGACTTCTTTTTACTACTGTTAATCAGTGACTTGACTCTATTGGCTTTTTCCTTATAGATGTCAATCTACCGTTGATGCGTATCAGCATTACGGGAATTGTCTTTCTTACAATTATCGTATGCAGTTTTTCTATCATCCATGGCACGTTTAATGTCATTATTAAACCAGTGCTTGGGAGCATGACAAACACGAGGCGATTTTAGTGGTGCGAAGCGATCTAAAATGTTATAAGTCGAACCAGTAATAAGATGCATGGTATCTTACTAGTATAGTTATTGGTTGAAATATATCAGTTTGGAACCAAATTTTCCCGTAAGTAATAAGATGAGTAATAAGTAAAAGGTCATCTTATTAAAGTAATAAGTAGGTAATAAAGTAATAAGAATTACATTTTTTTAATAATAATATAATAATAATAATAATAATTCTGCACCATACAGCGTTTCTTCGCCAGAGGTGGTTTATTTGATATAAATATTCTTTTATATATTTACATTATATTATATTGGTTGATTTGCATAAAATTTGTTATTCTCTCCATAATCTATTTCTTTTAAAATATTCATTAATTCTCTGTTTAACAGTATTTGTACTCGTGTTAAAATCAATTAAATAAGTATCACAGACTGAAGTATGAACATTACGCTTGACCCCCCTGGCTACGCCACTGTGTTCTCACTGGAACAAACTTGGATACAGATAACCAGTTCTATAATATCATCAATTCCGTTGTTTCAGAGAATGTCGAGCTGAAAACGAAAACGATTTCAAACCATCCAAAATGGTTCACCAGCGAACTCATAAACATAAAAAATCGTGTCAACACACTACAAAGACGGAAAAAGTCATGTTCTTCAAATGAAGCAACTTTATTTATTTTTATTTATTTATTTCACCGCCAAAAACTGGCTGAAT
>NW_022599136.1:0-1621 GCF_009176505.1 Sitodiplosis mosellana | reverse complement strand
TATTTACATTATATTATATTGGTTGATTTGCATAAAATTTGTTATTCTCTCCATAATCTATTTCTTTTAAAATATTCATTAATTCTCTGTTTAACAGTATTTGTACTCGTGTTAAAATCAATTAAATAAGTATCACAGACTGAAGTATGAACATTATGATAATTCTCATTTTCTTTATGAGTTAAGGGTGGCTTAATTGGCATAATTTTGTTATAGAAATCGTTATATGTAGACAGCATATGATTGATTGGTTCAAATCTGGAGTAATCACGGTGTCGTATTGGTAGAGATAGGAATGCTGTGTCTCACGTCCAATGCCGTGGTGTTCTAATGTTGATTTCGTTCATAATGTGTCTCGATGATGTATGCCCGCATATCACATTATGTACCATTGCGATTTGAGCTATTTTTCTTCGTTCAGCAAGCGTAATCATTTGCAATTCCAGCAATCGACATTCGTATGGTGGCAATTTAAATCCATGCGACCATTTCATTCTACGCAGTGCAAACAGTAAAAATTGCTTTTGAACGGACTCAACTCGAGCAATCTTTTCAGCTGTGTATGGGCTCCAAATCTGTGAGCCATATTCTATAATCGGCAATACGAAAGTGAAGAAGAGTTTCTTTATGGTCCAAGGGTCATTGAAATCTCTTCCAAAACGCTTTATCCACGCAAGTCTGGACTTGGCTTTAGCAGTTACATACTCGATATGTGCTCTAAAGTCCATTTTTTCATCCAAAATTACTCCAAGGTCCTTTATCATTTTGACTCTGTCGATCGACTTCCCTTCGATAGTGTATTTGAAGTCAAATTTCAGCTCACCACGGTGATACGATACGTAATTTGTTTTTTTGACGTTCAATTTCATGCGATTACGTTTGAAATAATCAACAACTCTATTTAAGTCTGCCTGAAGTGCGAAGCAATCGTCATGTCGCTTTATTTGCATTGAAAAGCGAGTGTCATCGGCAAACGATTGCAAGTTGGAAGTCATCAGACAATGTGGCAAATCAATGATGAACAAGACAAACAGAGTCGCTCCAATTGGGTATCCCTGACCTGTTCCTGATGTTACTTCGATGGGGTTCGACATGACTCCGTTCAATTTCACTATTTGTTGACGCTCACTCAGATATGATTTTATCCATTTAAGTATTTGCTCATTCAATCCCATAATTTTCAGCTTGTGTGTGAGCAGTTTCACGTCAACCGAGTCAAATGCTTTAGCAAGGTCGAGATATATTGCATCAGTTTGAGTTCCATGTTGCATGTTGACTAATGTATGTGAAGTAAATTCAGCCAGATTCGTTATTGTTGATTTTCCTTTGACAAAACCATGCTGGCTGCTATCGATGATGTTCCTCATATAATAATCCAAATGATTTGCTACTATTGAGTCCAACAGTTTCGGTATTATGCATTGCAGTGCTACTCCACGATAGTTCTCAATCTTGTATTTAGCTCCACTTTTGTGCACTGGTCTTACATAAGAGCGCCTCCATGTGTTCGGCACATAACCAGAATTCAACGATTCACGCAATATGTGTGTTATTGGCTTCAGTAATGTGTGAATGCAATTTTTGATGAACATATTCGGTATTCCATCGGGACCAGATACCA
>NW_022599135.1:0-1127 GCF_009176505.1 Sitodiplosis mosellana | reverse complement strand
ATCAAATTACAGAATATGTACAGTACAGTCATTCGGTTATTTTAAGTAGTATAAAAATGCCAGTTCTAAAACATAGGGAAATAACATTAGAGCCGGGTCTAAAACAGCCGATTCTAAAACAAAGCAATTTGCTGTTTTTGAATCGGCACTAGTAGTATAAAAATGCCGATTCTGGAACATAGGAAAAACGTGTGTGTTAGAGCGAGGACGAAACATATGGGAAGAATATGTGTGCGAGAGCGAGAACGAAAAACAAGAAAGTGTCTCGATGTGTGGCACGCGACCGAGCCTCAGTAGTATAGTTTTGTATGTTTCAGGGTAACCGGTTTTTCAATGGGCGTGGCCGCATTGAAAAACCGCTCCTGAAACATATAAAACTAGTTCATTGTTCGCGTAAGCGAATGCGAATCTGTGTTTCTGTGACATATATACAAAACATATACATTCAATTATGAAAAAATATTCATATTTCTATTTTTATTTCGCATAGCTTCACTTAATCGATAACAATTATAAAATTACATATTGATTTATCGATTGGTATTCTAATCGCAGCTGTAAGAGAAAAAAACATACACACTCAGTTCAAGCGAACGGTTATAAGAGAAAAAAAAACATACACAGTCAGTACACACTCAGTTCAAGCATGATCTTTTTCTCGGAATGAACGAACGAACGTTTTCTTTATTATTGTTTTGAAATCGTGAATGAGTGCATACCGCTGAAACGAAGAGACAGCTACAACGGCAGCTACACATTCCACTCTCGCTATATAACGAACGAATGATCGGAGAATATCATCATTCATTTTGTTTATAAGCGGTTGTTTGATTGAGATTTTTATTTTCGAAGCTAAAAAAAATTTGTCTGATTGTTTATGCGATCTTTTGAAAATTACAAATAAATGTTCAAACGAAATAAAAAATATTAATTCGAATTCGCTTTAACATTTCATTTTTATATTTTCGATTTACTTTATTCAGCCGATGAAAGCTGAAAGATTAAAATGTTTGAGAAAAAAAGGACGTTCGATTTTGTTTGTGTGTTTCAGATAAAACACAAAAATATTGAAAAAATCAGTTTATTGATGTGATAAAATGCATATAAAAATTAAGAAATCAACTTAA
>NW_022599134.1:6364-9191 GCF_009176505.1 Sitodiplosis mosellana | reverse complement strand
GGTACAATTTCATCCCAATCGACGTTTTTCTCCCACAACTTTTGTACTGTTAGCAAGTTGATACTACCTTCACGCGTGAATGTGCTCTCGGACAGTCTGACAGATGAAAATAAAAGACGACTACTTCGTATGCAGAGAGATCCACGACTGACTCTTTATTCACGTATAAATTGAATGCAACGAAATGACAATGTCAATGCGTTTGACGTTTGATGTTTGACGTTTCATACTTTACACGATTGCTTCAACACTCCCCCTCAAACGTGTAAAAAAAATTGTGATCGAAACTTTTCGAATTTCGTTGCCGGTAATGCCTTTGTCAATACATCTGCGAGCATTTCTTCTGTTGGACAGTATGTGCATTTGACCAACTCCTTCTTGATGTAGTCTTTCACAAAGTGGTACCGTGTGTCGATGTGTTTCGATCTGTCAGAAAGCCGCTCCGCTTCGTCGATGAGATCCAAACAGCTCTGATTGTCTTCATGAATCGTTGTGCCTTTGGACAAGTCTTGTTTCAAATCGATTAACAATCGTCGAATCCATGAAGCTGCTCGACATGCTTCACTCAATGCAACAAACTCCAATTCACATGCTGATAGTGCTACTAGTGATTGTTTGCGTGAGGACCAACAGACCGTTCCGCCGTTTACCAAGAAAACGTGACCACTGTTCGACTTTCGATCACTTTTGTTCTCTGCCCAATTTGCATCTGAGTAGCCGTACAACAATTCATCTTTGTGATTTGAGTTTGCGAGTGCCAGTTTCAAATTTGCTGTTCTTTTGAGATATTTCAACACTCGCTTCAATTCAATCCAGTCTGCTTGGTATGGCTTGCTAGCCTTTTGTGCCAAAATTGAAATGCTTGCCGAAATGTCTGGTCGTGTGTTCACCGCAACATACAGCAAACTTCCAAGTAACTTTTGATATTGCGTGTTTGACAACAGCAATCCCTCATTTGGATCGGTCTTTGACTTTCCATAGCCAACATGCATTGGAAAGTTCGATGTTTTTGCTGATGCCAAACCAAAATCTTTCACGATCTTGTTGATGTACTTTGCTTGATTCAAGTGAAAAATTCCAGTTTCGTCTTGTGTCACATCAATTCCCAGATAGTTTTTGATTTTGCCAAGGTCTTTGATTTCGAATTGCTGTGAAATCATCACTTTGATTTCCTCAATGGTGCTCAAATTCTTTGCGACAACCAAAATGTCATCAACGTAAATCAATACAAATGCCCATTCATTGTTGATTCGCTTTGAATAAAGGCATGGATCCGATTTGCTGCGCTCAAAACCCTGCTTCGTGAGCACACGATGAATTTCATCATTCCATGACTTTGCTGATTGTTTCAAGCCGTAAATGCTCTTCTTGAGACGACAAACCAAATCCTTATCGTCACTCTCGAAGCCTGGCGGTTGCTTCATGTAGATAGTTTCAGTCAACTTTCCGTTCAAAAAAGCCGTTTCGACGTCAAGATGATGAACCAACAACTTTTGCTTCGATGCCACTGAGAGTAAAATCCGAAATGTTGTTTGTCGCGCGACAGGTGCAAACACTTGATCGTAATCTGTACCGAATCGTTGAGTAAATCCCTGCGCGACCAAACGAGCTTTGTACCGAATAACTTTGCCATCTGCATCGGTCTTTGTCTTAAAAACCCACTTGCTGCCTATTGCTTTGCGATCTTTAGGCAATTTACACAATTCCCATGTGTCATTTTTCTCCATCGATTTGATTTCATCCTTTATTGCGTCGACCCACATTGATTTCTTATCGTTTGACAATGCCTCTGATAGTGTCTTTGGTTCAATGATCAAATTCGCTCGATATCGTTCGGTGGAACGCCTTTGGTTGCACGAGCTGAAACACGTGGACTTCGTTCAACGTCAGTTTCGGTTTCTGTTACGTCAGTTGTGGGGAGATATTCACTTGCTGTATCATCACGCATGCTCAATTCATTGAAACTTGTAGATAATTCACCATATTCCTCCTCCAATGTGCTCTCGAAACTTGAATTAGTTAAATCGATCAGTGGAACAACTGTTGCATCCGAATCTGTCGAATCACCCTCGGTTGAAGTTGTTTCATCGCTTGAATCGTGATTGTCACGATAATTCATATGATCGCTGACTAAAGTATCTTCGAAAATACCCTCATTGCCACTATCGTTTCCACTTGATTCTTTGTAGCTGCTGCCCGCGCTCAAGAATTCCTCCGAATCGATGAAATCACTACCGTCATCGTCTTGTTTCAACTTATTTCTTCTTTCCAGAAAGTTCAATCGAAATGTCACTTGAATGCGTTTTGTTTTGAATGAAACGCACATCTCGACTGACAACCAATTTTCGATTCAATGCGTCGTACAATCTGTATGCCTTTGAACCTTCTTCATAGCCGATGAAATACATTTCTGCTGCCGTGTTGTCTAACTTTTGACGTTTTTCTCCTGGAATGTGCACGTAATACTTCGTACCAAAAATCTCGAAATAACTTGCATTCGGTTTCTTATCGTTCCACAATTGGAATGGAATTGAGTCAGCTCCCTTTGTGATGGTGCGATTTTGAATGAAATTTGCTGTGTTCACCGCTTCAGCCTACAAATACTTTGACAAACCTGCCTCTGTCAACAAACATCGCGCCATTTCAACCAAACTGCGATTCTTTCGCTCTGCGACGCCGTTTTGCTGTGGTGAATACGGTGCTGTGTACTGCGTTTGAATTCCCTTTGTTAGAGGTGAATAAATGATAAACTATATTTGTTGAGTGAAAATAATAGAATGATTTCACTTTTTATATTTCATAGTATACTTAGATTTCATAGTACACT
>NW_022599134.1:0-6354 GCF_009176505.1 Sitodiplosis mosellana | reverse complement strand
TTTCATAGTATACTTAGATTTCATAGTACACTTTTTATATTTCAACAATCCTATCGATCAAGACATATCTGTCCTCAGAAATATGTTATTTACTATGACAAATGTGCAAAATTGCGATGTGCGTATGGCGTCGTTCGCGTGCACGTTTTTTGTCAACACGATAACTCAAAAAGTTCACAAGATAATTGAGATCTGTAAACGTCAAAAGTTTTGGCATCTTTCGGGTACCTCCCCAAAGAAAAACCTCGAAGAATGTTACATTTGTATGGGAAGTACTCGAAAAAAGCATTTTACTTTTTTTCAGGGTTTTGGTCAAAGCAAACTGCCATTTTTTTGCTAAAATAATGGGGGTCTGTGAATAACCAAACACCTACTTGCCCATAAATTTGATCCAAAATTGACATTTTTTGAATTTTTTTTTCAAAAATGACACTTTTATATAGGAAATCGCCCGAAAATCCATTTTTCACGGTTTTCTTCAAACCAAACAGATATTATTTCACCAAAATAATGAGATATTCAAACAATCGAACACCTGATTCCCTATCAATTTGGTCTGAAATCGACATTTTTTTAAATTTTCGCTGGAAATGATCCTTTCATATTCAATCAAGGTAAACTGCTATTTTTGGCAAATTAATCAGGATAATGAAATAAAATAATCTTTTGATCAAACACTAAGCCGAAGGAAAGTAAAACTGCGGCGGTGCGGAAAAGTTTGGATTACGTATGTAATTCGTTTTATACTTGAATTTGCAATTCAATGTGATCCGCATGCGTTGTTTTTCAAACCGTAATGAAGATGATGGAAGGATAAAGGTAAACATCTGGTATTTTCGATGCGATCCATTTGGTGTAAAACGCAAAAACATGCATACGACGTGTGCCACACGTGCACAGGTGGAATTGTAATTCCTGAGCCTGAATGTAAGGCAAAGGTATGGATTATGTCGTTCAATCATTCGTATTCATATTTATCGTATGTAAACGACGATCCATCTGGGGTTATTTTTTAACTTTAAATCGACTTTGAAACTGAATGTGTTTTGTGCTCACCGCGAACATGTAAACTTTTCTATCTTCAAACAGACATGTGAAATAAACACCACTCAAAGTTCCCAGAGTGAAGAATATTTGCTTAAATTGGCAATTGGAATGTGATCCGCATGCGTTGTTTTTGAAACCGTAATGACGATGATGGAGGAATAAAGGTAAACATCTGGTATTTTCGATGCGATCCATTTGGTGTAGAACGTAAAAACATGCATACGACGTGTGCCACACGTGCACAGGTGGAATTGTAATTCCTGAGCCTGAATGTAAGGCAAAGGTATGGATTATGTCGTTCAATCATTAATATGTATGTAAACGACGATCCATCTGGGGTTATTTTTTAACTTGTAATCGACTTTGAAACGGAATGTGTTTTGTGCATACCGCGAACATGTAAACTTTTCTATATTCAAACAGCCACGTAAAAGCCACGTGAAATAAACACCACTCAAAGCTCCCAAAGTGAAAAAATTTGCTCAAATTGGCACACGTACACAGGTTACAACCAATATTCCACCAATAGCAATTGTTCGACATTTTTTTCTAAATAATATAGTTTCAAATTGCGCAAGTTCATTTAGGCACATAATAATGAATGCATATGAAGATTCAGAACATATCTAAGTTTAGCATGATCATAGCGGCCTTATGTTTTATTCTCAGAATTGGACAAAAGAACCATTCCAATCTAAAAAGTTTTTCTACGCTATTTTCTTACCCATGGTCTACACTGTACACTCCATTACGATAGAGCTCTTATTCAAAATATTTGACCGTTTCAGGCTGTATTATATTCGATTGTAGTGGAGATAGTGTAAAGTTGGGAAAGGTTCTTCGACGCCGCCAATATTTTGCAAAAATCTCAGTCGGTTTTCTTATCAATGCTAGCGCATTGCCCTTATTGACTGATGTATAGTAAATATATCCTTGCATTAACTAACACTGTAGCTTTTGAATAAACCAACGCAACTATGGTACGTGAGCCTGAATGTAATGGTATGGATCATGTTGTTCAATCATTTATATTCATATTTATCGTACGTAAACGACGATCCATCGGTGGTTATATTTGGACATTGAAACGACATTTCCATATTCAAATAGCCACGTCAAACAGTTTGATTGTGCCGTTGAGTTTACTGATGATTACCGATCGTATTGTGATGCCCATTTCAACACAAATACCTTGAACACTGAAGAGACACATGATGACACTGAACTTTGTGCGATTTGTGAGTTGCCAATGGATGAATACAACCCAATGAAATCATTGCAACTCGTTTGTTGTGTCAATAAAAGCTGGTATCACAAAGAATGTTTGAAAGAAATGGCATTTTCGATGAATGACGATTTTGTATGCCCCAACTGCAATGACAAAGACGAATTTCAACACAACATGCTGGCGAATGGCATTTACATTCCTGACAAAAATTACTTGCCGAAACCATCGAAAGAAATTGAACCAAACGCAAAAAAAAGAAGAGTGCACAAGGATTGGATATTTGACAAAACGTTCGAATCGAAACAGGAAGCAGTAGTTGCAATTAAAGCCGAACGTTATTGGTCTTATCATTACCGGAACAAATCAGATGATGGTATCCGAATCAATTATCGATGCAACCTTATGAAATCCGGCCCTGCAAGCACACAGTGTGCAAGTGGAATTTTTTTGCTGTTTGACTCAACATGCCAGTCTGTTCATCTTTATCGGGCTGATACAATTCACACTCATGGCGATGAGAACAACAATGAGAATGCTGTGAAAAAAATCTGCGGTGATATCGAAACTGAAATAAGATCGTCATTTGAATCCAACATGAAACCAAAGGCAATTTTGTATAATTTAGTGCGAAAAGGTTTCACTCCACCGACAAAAGCTACATTGAACAATTTTTTGGCAAAATTGAGGAAGGAGAAGTTCGGTTGTGAACGATTGAATTATGGCACGCTAGAACTTTGGTTGAGCGAAAGTAGCAACGTACCATCAAATGAAGATGAACCATTCATTGTCAGTTACGATATGCACATTGACGATGAAAACAATGAAAAGAGCACATTTCGTTTTTTGGTTTCAACAAAGCTGCTGCTGAAAAGTGCTGTGAGTGTTGAAAAAGTACACACCGATGCAACGTATAAAACTGTTTGGCAAGGGTTCCCGATTCTCTTGATTGGCATGACAGATTCCAACCGAAAATTTCATCCATTTGGTGTATGTGTGTCAACGAATGAACGAAGTGAAGATTTTGAATTTGTATTTCAATCGATGAAAGTCAAAGTGAAAGAACTATTCCAAGCTGACATTGATCCGGATGTGCTCATTTGCGATGCAGCCGATAGCATTCACAATGGATGGAAAAGAGTTTTTCCGTCACATAGCAACAACATCGTTATGTGTTGGGCACACGTGCGTCGAGCGGTATCGAAAAATTTGTCGAAATATTTGAAGGAACAAAAGAGAAGAAACGAATTTCTATGTAAGTGTCACATATTTGGAGCTTCTTGTAAAGTGTTGGAGTGAACATTTTTTTTTTTCAAATCTTTTCAGTTGATCTCGACAAGTTGCAATTGGCGAGAAATGAAACTTTCTTTGATGTTGCATCCAAGTTGTTTGTGAAGAAGTGGGTCAAAGTTTCGAAAGAGCTAGTCACATATTTCGAAAATGAGTGGCTGATTCAACATCGTAACTGGTATGAGGGATTTCGGCCGAAAACTCCAAGCTCCAACAATGCACTTGAGTCAAAGAATAAAGGCATCAAAGATGAATTCACTTTGAGAGAGAGACTTGATTTGAGCCAATTTCGGGTCGTGCTGTTTGCTATGATTCAGCAGTGGTCTATTGAATATAGCAGTGGTCTAAATGTTATCAACTTCGCTGCACCGAATATCGAGTTGGAACAATGGACTGATGGATACAATTTTGCGAAGTCTAACGTAAAAATAACCAGCAAACGTAGTGACAATTATGTGACGTACACAATTCCCCGTGGTAGCAGCACCACTGACAATTCATTAAGTACTGCAACATGGAAAACTTTCAAAGATTATCGTGAAAAGGCGTTCGAGTTTGCGCATGCAAAATTTGTCTATCCTATTACCACTGAAAATTGGAAATTTGGTGAATGTGATTGTAAAAATGGATTTAAATTGTTTATCTGTGAGCACATGATAGGAATAGCTATGCGCTTGAAACTGACAGAAGCATCAGCAGCAGCGAAAACAATTCCAATTGGTCAGAAAAGAAAGCGTGGCAGACCTGCGAAGGCGAAGCCAGCGCTGCAATACCAATTAAATAATTGAATTTTAGACGAACATTGTGATATTGGTACATAATTTCCGTTCATTTTAACTTTACCATTTTTTACCTGAGCAATACGATTTATAACTAGACCTCCCAGATGCATTTCAGCTCAAATCGGGAATTTTGTTGCTCAAAAGCGGGAAAAATTGGTCGAAATCGGGAATTTTTCAGTAACAATAATTTCACTGTAAAATGCATCTGAGAGGCCCAATTTAACATTACCTTTTAAGCTGAAGCAACAATTTTCCAGAACAAATGACTCGAAATAGATAACTGTAACAAAAAATCATTGACGATGCAAGAAAGAAGAAAGAAGAAAACAGTATTTTTGTGTATTCAAATACATTTTTAATTTCGCATGTTTTTTTTTTTATTTTAATCAGTAAACGATAAGTTCGTACGTAAATATAATATCGTAATCATCAAAACTGAATGTAAACATCAAATGTCAGCATTCTCGTCACAGCATGTGTTTGAATTATTTGCGTCCACACTAAGTTGAAGTGGCTGGCTTTGTGTGTTTGTTTTAGCGCAATTATATTTTGCATTGCCTTTTATTGCTTCCAATACTGGCGTGTTTTTTTTTTATTGCTTTATAAAATTCAATGCAAGTTTGATCGGTATTATATTTTATCAAGGTCATCGACGCCACTCTTTCTAGGCTTAATTCCGATCTTTCTTGTGTCCACGACCCCTTTATTAGCGAAAAAACACGTTCAGCAGGCGCATTGGTTTCTGAAATCGAAAATCATGTGAATTTGTTCAAACAAACCCAAGTCATAATATTGATAAGTAAATAACCTGGAATCGTCAAAACATATGCGACTATTTCGTCAAGTGGAGTGCAGTCAATCGCCAAATCACCCATGTGATTAAAAAATTCAACCCAACGGTCTGCGACTGGCTTTGATTGCTTGTTATATTCTTTGATCCTATCGTCATCCATGTACTTCTTCAAATAGTCAAAAGCGTGAAACAGTTTTTGGTGCTTTTGGCGATCGAACTTTTTTTTTTCGATAAGGATTCGGCTGGACTTATCAATATCGCTCCAACGAGGCTCATGATCTAACAAAATCCAATTGAACTCGGCTAGTTTTTCGGTTGGCTTAAGCCAAGCTTCAAGATAATCAACGCAGTTTTCTATTAAGGAATTTCAGTAATGATAATAATTGCCAGTAGAAATATTCATTAAATTCAAGTACGCTTACGATAAAGTGGACAAACGATGTTTGCAACTATTTCTGCTTCGTCTGCTTCTGCGCCCAAATCGATTCGGTTTCCTTCGTACAATGCTTGCTCGGCTTCGATTGAAATGAATTTCGCATCAATTTGTTTGTGAAGTTTATTCAAAAGATCATCAACAATTTTGATGGCTTCGTTGCCACATATTAGATTGCCTTCAACTTTCAAAACTGCGTCTTCGAACATTTCACAAAGGTCTCGTACCAAAATGAGATAAAACTTATGCAGAGGATCTGCAAAAAAATTTGTCAACACCTTTGGAACTTTCTTTGTTGGATTTGACTTGAAATAAGCCTTTAGTCAAAGGGACGACACGTTTTGACGAAGTCTACGGCGAACTCATGAACTATCGAAAAGTCAATACAAAATGATACGAGAGTTCGTGGCGCTGCGAGCGCTCAAATGATGTTTGCACTGAAGTGTCGTCAGCTTGCCTTTAGTGGACCAAGCACGCGCAATACTGCATTAATACTGGCTTTTCTTGCGAGGAACCGAGTGTTTACACATGATTTAACTTTCTTATACACAACATCCATTTCTTCACAAAACGATTTTAACGCCTCGGTTTGTTTGGTTGACGTATTGAACTGTTTGTAAATGAGCGACAAGATATGGTTGAAGTCGTACGGTATTTGGTTCAAACATGCATCCTTCGTCGTATTGTGCAAAATGTGTGCTAGGCAGCCGATACCGATGATTATCAAAATCGCTCTGCATTCTGGCAAAAACGTTTCCTTTTCCACCCCGCTCGACACTACCAA
>NW_022599133.1:0-1436 GCF_009176505.1 Sitodiplosis mosellana | reverse complement strand
CAGCAATATTGATATCGCTTGTCCATCCATCCATAGATCCATGGATCCATCCATGCACGTTGCGCGCACACATCAGCAAAGGTTCTACTAAAATTTTCAACGACCTTAGGACTTTCTTGGTTCATTCGTGCATAGAATTCCAACACAAAACCGAAATAGATTAATAATAGCGATGAAAATGCATTAAAAATTCATAACATTTAACCAAAGTCACAGAGCCAATGGATGGATGGATGGATGGATGGATGGATGGATGGATGGATGGATATTTGATATAAGATATGAGAATAAAAGAAGTTCAGTGCCTAGAAAAGTTAATAACAAAAACAGTGTCCCAAACATAAACATGCGTACACAAAAACATTTACACGTAAATAAACAATAAATCAATAGAAAATCGCAAAAAATGAAATAATAAATAAAAACCAACTGACTTGGCCGTTTCAATTGTAAAAATTTCTTGGGCTGGAACACTTGCTGGGAGACCTTCAACACATTTTTTCATCGCAACACAGGCGTCAATGATTGAATTTCGTGCTTGCAAATCATCGAATATTTGACCATGATCTGGGTGAGTATGCTCTTTTATTATTCGAATACACTTTCCATCTTGAATTTCAATGAATGAACGACACTTTTCTGCTTGATTCATCGGATTTTTTTGTAGAATACGCTGATAGCACTCATATTGTTCTTTTCCTCCTCTCTCATATTTTTTCACATATAAATTTCTCTCATCGGGTACCCATAGCAGCATGGAGTTTTCCCTATGTCCTCTTATTTTTTCGAATTTTATTGCTTCCATTGCTGAAACAGAATATCTCGAATCGTTTCGTAATATTATTATTATAAACAGTGTTGAACAGCAAGACAAAACTTAATTTGAAAATAGTCTCCATAATATCGCTTGTCCATCCATCCATAGATCCATAGATCCATTCATATACATTGCGCGCACACATCAGCAAAGATCCTACTAAAATTTCCAATGGCCTTAGGACTTTCTTCATTCATTCGTGCATAGAATTGCAACACAAAACCGAAATAGAATAATAATAGCGATGAAAATGCATTAAAAATTCATAACATTTAATCAAAGTCACAGAGCCAATGGATGAATGGATAGACGTATGGATATATTTGATCATAGATACATATGTGAATGAAAGAACACATTATTATTCGTAATATTTAATAAATTGGTCAGCGCCCGCTGAAGAAGGTAACAAAAAAAGCAGTGTCGATCGTTTGACGTTTAGCGATAAACGTGTTATCACAGCGTAGTAGGTATTTCACAAAAGAATTGTTCATTTGCCCGTCGAGGTGTTCTGACATTGAATCAATGGATGGATGGATGGATGGACGGACGCTCGAATTCAGTTCACATTCATTTCGATAACAAACTACACTTAAAACTTCCACTCACTTTTAGATAA
>NW_022599132.1:6031-11397 GCF_009176505.1 Sitodiplosis mosellana | reverse complement strand
ATTGTTATCACCTAACTCTTATCAGTTGGGCGCAAATCAAAATCATAAGAGTATATTAAAGTTGGTTTTTCGTGTTTTTTGCCCAACTGATAAGAATTTGATGATAACAATCTCAGGCAGTGATTAAATCGTAGCGATTATTACATATTAATTATTCGGAGTTATTAAAACGACGAAAAAAGCAACATTTGCGATTCAATTTGACTAAATAAACCCTGTTCTGTGTCACGATCGCAATCATCATATATAAGTGAGCAGATTCGAGCAGAATTGAGCAGTAGAAAAATAATTCTGCTTTTTCTGCTCTTTTACTTAAAATTCTTTATTGTAGCTTTCCGAAATTTTGGGCTGAGCTGCAACAAGAGCTTGATGCTGACGATGATGATTTGAAACAAGTCAAATCTGTTTTCACGGCTCTCGACTACCGAACATTGCAGTCCATTGCTGGTATCAAGAATATGAAAAGCTTGAAGAAGCTGGAAATTGAATTAAACGGATTGCGTTCTAACCCAACAATTTTCGAAGAAAAATGCAACAAATTTCCCGAACTGAAAGAAACACATGCATTTACGTCTGGGTTGATAGCGACTATGATGAATGTTATCAATCATTTAAATCCGAAAATGCCAGCAATTGTGGTGAATGAAGTGGACCACGAAACTGTGCTTACGGCTTCGAAAGATATGGTTATGGTACAAGCCAAAAAGGTGCGAATTTAAAAATGATCATGATGAAATTATTTCTTTTTGTTCGACTAAATGGCCAAGCTGATATTTTTTTCATCCATAAAGGTATGCGATAAGATAACTGACGAATGCGTTATCTTAGATAGCTCTGGTTCGTTTTGCCAAATCATATGTCCTGATTGTGACTCGGCCACAAAAATATCATCATCCACCAACAAACGTACAGGAAAAATCAGTTTTTCTGTTCATAATTTCTCACGGCACTACGAAACGCACACGGAACAAACCGCAAAGCAGGACAAATCCGCTAGCCAAATTGATCTTGGTGAATCTTCGAAGAATTGTAAGATTTTAATTGTCTCTTCGTGTTTCCTTGTCTTATCGAAACTCTTTTGCAGCACGAATCCAAATTCTTGAAAGAGACCTAGAGAATCTTCGAGTTGACAATGGTGAACACTTGACCACCATTCAATCGAAAGATAAATTGATAACCGAACTCAACGGAAAAATTTTCAATTTAATGGAACAATTGAAGGAATTTGCAATCGATGGTGAAAATACAAAAAATTGTAAGGTTTTGATTGTTTCTTCGTGTTTCTTTGTCTTATCGAAACTCTTTTACAGCACAAATCGAAACGCTTAAAAGAGATCTCAAGAATATTCGAAATGACAACGATAAACATTTGAAAACGATTCAATCGAAAGAAGAGGAGATTTCTGCTTTGTTGAACGAGCAAACGAGATTGTATGTTGAGCTAGACGATTTACGCAGAAAAATCAAGTCACAGAACAACAGATTGGCTAATGAACTCGAACTCACGAAAGCTCGCACTCATGAATCGCTGTTTGAAATAAATCTGTGCTGCTTTGAGAAAGTTACCGAACCAAGCCTCAAGTTCGGAACAAACAATGTGACATTCACAGGTAATATAAATTATTTGTCTCATCGATACCAAGAAAAATTCAGTGTTATTGTTTGTTTTTTTCTGTGTGATTTTGTTAAATTTATCAATTTTCAAGTAGCGGTCTCTCTCCGCAGTGGAAACAGTAAATGTTTCTTTTCTGAATTTTACATCATCGATCCCAAATGATTTTTTTTTCAAGATATCAAAAATTTATTGAAGAAATAAGTACTTTAAAATTTCCATTGATTACACAGATTCAGGCTTGCCACACGTTAGCTATTTTAGCTATTTTCGACTATTTTAAAAACCGTAGCTATTTTCAGCTATTTCACGAAAAATTTGCTATTTTCAGCTATTTTGAAATTTATGATGAAAATAAAGAATTAACGGTATTGAAATGCAATATGATCAACATGAATCATCGAAATCTCTGGGAAATCAAACAAATACAGCTGTTGAATTTACTGACGATAAAATTCGTTTTGTTTATTGTTGATATACTTCGTTGAAACATACGATAATCAATGTATATATTGGTTGGCTTTTTTGCTAACTCAGCAAAGAATTATTTTGCTTGGTTTGTCATTATAAGTAACGTTTCGAATTGAAGACAATTGCGCGAAATTATTTCAATTATCATATGATTGAATTCAGTCGTCTTTCAGCAATGAGTGCCAAAGGAACTAAATTCAGCCAAGAATGGCTAAAGCGATCAGTGGAATTCGAAGGCAAAAATATCGAACTTAAAAGTATTTTTTCTCGTCACAGTGAAGTTGAGGTAACGTGTTTGGTATGCCCGGCAACAGTTCACGTTCAGAGCAAAGGATTTGCTGCATTAGAACAACACATGGGCACGGTTAAACATAAGAATCAAATGAAAACGAAATTCAATGAATTGCAACAAAAGTTGGATTTTGATGTCGCGTCGAATCAATCGACAAGTAGCAGTTTGGAAGCAACGAAATGGAAAATGCTTGCACCGAAAGAACAAACAACAAGAGCGGAATTATTAATTCTACTCAACGGTTTATCAAACAACTGTTCGCTAAATGCATTCGATAATTTGGGATCTGTGTTAAAATTCGCAATCAGTGACTCAGAAATACTTAAATCGCTTACATTGAATCGAACAAAGGCAACCTATATTTTGAACTTCGCGCTCGGGCCGTATTTCTACAAGAAAGTGATTAAGGATATCAATAGGCAGTTGTACTTCACACTGCTGTTCGATGAAACTGTAAACAGTGCAAACAAGAAAGAACTACAAATCCGCATTCGCTATTTTTCTAATAGTTTACAGCGAGCAGTAACGCGTCACCTGCAAACATTTTATTTGGGCACTGCCACAGCGAAAATTATCGTTTCAAAGCTGATTCAAGCCATCAATGATGCCAATCTGTCGATTAATAATTTATTAATGCTCGGAATGGATGGACCGAAAACCAATGATCTTGTAAAGACAACAATCAACAATGAATTGCTCGTGAATCGCAAAGTGAATTTGTTCGATATTGGTTCGTGTAATTTGCATGTTGTTCACAACAGTTTCTCGAAAGGATTGAAGGCTTGTGGTGATAAATTGACGGACTTGATCATTCAGACATTCAACTGGTTCGACGGATTTCCAGCGCGGCGCGAAAAATTCGAAAATGTGTGTAAACAAAAAGAAATCGAATGCAAATTATTGATTAAACACGTCGATATTCGGTGGCTTACGCTATTGGCGGCAGCAGAACGGTTTTTGTATTTACTGCCAGCAATACGATCATATTTCATGAACATGAAAAAAGCTGAAACGAAGGGCATTCATTACAGAAACATTTCCGGATATTTACGAGGAGCAGGAACAAATGACGTTGAATTGAATCTCTTATTGATAATTGAGAGCGCCACCTTGTTCAACGATTTTCTTGTGAAATTCCAATGCACTGGAACATTAATTCACACAATGTTTGACAGTTTGAAAAGTTTACTTTTATTGATAGCAACCAAAATCTGCAAACAGTACGAAATCGACATTGATATTCAAACGGTTTTCAACGCAGAAAACTTACTTGATCCGAGCAAAATCATTTTATCAAATGCCATCAAAAATCGAATCGATAAGCTTAAGCGCCAAGAAGACGATGAAACTATTGAAGGATCGTTCAAAAAGTTATATCAACAGCATTATTTAAGTGCCGCGCAATATCTCATCCAAAAAGTTAATTGGGAAAATATTAAACTGCTCCGAATTTTATCACCGGCATACCTATCGAAAGAGCATATCGCTGACACATTGATCTTGGACAAAATATTGGAACATATGGCGGAAGATGGCAATATGAATCACAATAAATTGCGTGACGAATATAAATTGGTTAAAGTCGAAATAAAATCAATGAAACAAGCTGATGTGGTCAACAGTGACAGAGACGTAGATTCATTCTGGGCTCAGTTTTTCCAGTCAAATGGTGATAAATATCCACATTTTAATCACTTCATGAAATCGCTGCTATCAGCTAGCCATGGACAAATGGACGTAGAAAGAGGTTTGTGTACATTTAGTGGTTTTGATTTTGTGCATTTAGTCGATTGTTAATTATATATTATGGTTTCATTTCGATTGTAAACAATGTTTTTTTTATATTCATTTTTAAAAGGCTTCAGCTCGTCTTCTTTGATTTTAACTGAAGATCGTGCGAAAATGAGCGAGCTAACGTTGAATGCGCGAATTAACACAGTAGAGGCAATCAGAAGCGTTGGAAATGATGTCACAAAAATATTCATCGACACAGATCTTATCGCAATGGCTCAAAATGCACGCAAACAATACCAAATTTATTTGGATGAAGAGAAAAAGAAACGAGAAGAAGAAGAAAGAAGTAAACAAAAACAAAGAGAGGCGATCGAGCAAGAGCAATTGGAACGCAGTAAACGTAGACTCGAAAATGATGAGTTGACGGAAAAAATCAACGAAGCAAAGAAACGATTTGATGATAAGAAATCGAGTATTGATGAGATAACTAGTGCTGCAGAAAATATGTTATCTACTGGATTAAAAACAAAAAACTTTGAAACAATGACAACCGCACAAGCTATGTTCGACAATGCAAAAAAACAACGCGAAGAACTACAAGCAATTCAAATCGAAATCGATAATCTGTCAAGAGCTAAAAGACAGAAGTCCGCCTTAATAAGTGGTTATTTTTCAAAGAAATAATGACCCGTCATTTTTTGCAGTGTCGAACATCGTTTATGTTTATAAACAAATGATATTAATATTGATATAGATCATTGGCATGCACTGTTTTCTTATTATTCATCAATAAAAAACGAAAAGAAACGAATATATGTTTATTGTTTGACCTTAGGAACGATTTTAATAACGGTTTGTATAGATATTTGCACTTTTCTTCGCTTTCAGCTTTTTTTGCTATTTCAAATTTTTTTTTTGCTTTTTCGACTATTTTTTTTTCAAAATCGTGTGGCAAGCCTGCAGATTGCACCAATCGACCTGTCAAACTTCATTTCAATCGAATTTATCATGGATCATCATCCGATGAGAAATTTGCGGATATCAAGAAATTGCTGGATATTTTTCTTGATGGCGGAACGTGCTGCGTTTTTAATCATGGTTTAACAAGAAGTGGCAAAACTTGCACGATGTTTGGATTTAATGATGCCATGGGACTACTTGGCCGATCGGGGGAATACCTTCTACGATCAACTGGTATGAATGTCTCGGCATTCGAGTTTGGAAAGCAGTCGTTTGATTTGATCGACGAGAAAACCG
>NW_022599132.1:0-6021 GCF_009176505.1 Sitodiplosis mosellana | reverse complement strand
CGTCATTTCAGGCCCGTAGCTAGACGGGTGCGTGGGGTGGTTTCGCCACCCCACGAATTTTTTCAGCCACCCCAAAAATCATTGTCATCTCAAAAATCAAAATGCGGAATAAAATCATCCTAATGAATTCATTTAGAGAGCCGAAAGTGAAATGCTTGAATACACCGTGTGACAAAATAAAAGTTGTTGTTTTGCACATTGGGGTTTTGAATGCACGATTTTAGAGGACCTCAAAACAATCATTTCTGCATCATTACTTTTTCCGAATGACGTGTGAATAAGAAAGTTATCGATTTTGGTAGGTCTAAGGTAGCGCCTATCAACATATCACAGTGAAATTTGGTTTAGAGCTCTAAAATTATGATAGAAACCTACATTACTTGAAAGGTGAGACCTTTCCAATAATTTTGGTACCCTATTTATCAAAATCGGTTGGGAGGTTCGCGAGATATAGCAAAAAACATGTTTAAATCTTTTTAATCCGATGGCCCGTTTAACCCTTTGACGACCTTTGGGACACATATGTCCCATTTTGTTTTTCGCCTATAATTTCCACATTTGTTAACCGATTTTGATAAATATAGGCTTTTTGGAAAGAGAATGAATGTAGCTACCAAAGAATATTATATAGTATTGACATTTTTCACCAGCTCGTTCCACAGATGCCTCCAAAGTTGAAAAATCTTAACTTTTTTTTCACACTTTTCAAAATCTTATATTTTTTAAACGGTCAGAGCTAGAACTTCGGAATATTAGATGAAAAGATGCGAGCAACCTTCCTCTTTCCAAAACTACTCAACATGTTCGAAAATATTACTCAGGCCATACGATATGGCTCTGCCCGTAACACTCTATTTTTGGTCTCATTTTTGAGTTTTACATGCAACCTTATGGAGTGACTGAAAAAATGGGGTCGACCGACCAAATTTTTTTTTCTTCTAATTAAATTTTCTTGTATTCAGTTTTGGATTTTTCTTGGTTTTTGACGTGCGCGAGCGCTTTTGTACACATGTCACCTCTTTGTTAGTGGACGTATAGCAAGCAAACTATGTCTTAATTTATCTAAATTCAATGCTCTTTATGATAAAACTTTGAAACTGGCAAAAACTTTTCTCTATTTTGTGTATATTTAGCCCGGTATTTAGTGAAGTAGACTAGTTTTATTGTTCACTCCTCATATTTAGGGTCTACAAAATTCTAACTTCTGCACCGATCCTAATAATTTATAGCGCGTTTGAATGGTAATTTATTCCACTATTCAGAGGCAATTTGTTTTTGGTGATAGCTATTCTACAAAAAAAGTTACAGCCTTAAATGTGCTCAGAGAACAGTGGCTTTCCAAAAAATCTTTCAAAAAACCAAAATGCACTAAATCATACCGTAACCCAATGAAACGAAATATGGTTTTGAGATCACGAGAGCGTTTTCTTCAACGTGGTATTCTTCGTTTTGCTCAAAAACTTTTTTTTCAACTTTATTTATTGGTTTAAATATATATTGACATTTTTGTCAGGAAAGACAGCAAATGACTTTTTTTGCTTCGGGTTGGGTTTTCATAGGAAAATAAATTTATTTTTTCACTTTTTTTTGGAAATTAAGAAAAAAAATGATCGAAATGAGCATACCTAGAGTTTCATCAAAAAATAATTTAAAAATATTACTATTTTCAAGATTTTCGGAGCGACTGACAAAAATGTCAGGAAAGACAGTCAAAAGGTTAACAAATATAAAAAAGATTCAATAATACATTGAACGATCTGTGTCACAACTTTTGACACTTGTCTCGTAGCGCTAGAAGTGAGCTGTCAGACGCTTAGATGCAGGACCTTCGGCGTTGAGCACACCACTGGTCTTTCATTTCTTGTTATATGGCGAGGTCTCGGCAAGCCATCACCGTAGCCCACACGAGTCAATGGGACCATACAACCAATGTAAATACATTGATGACAGCGTATGAACTTTCTTCTAAAACTTCACGAATAAAGCATGAGAATAAAGCGTGGCGCCACTATCTTTCCCCAATATATCATTGAAGTCAATGGAATACATAAGAGTTCAAAAGCGCAGCGATAGATGGCGCCTCTATGAATCCTATACGCAGCTTACTTACTGAATATGGCCCATTTGACACGAGTTAAACACATAGAAAATTCTTCAAAAAAAAGAACTCTGAAAATTTTCGAATAAATACAGTGAAATCGTATTGAAAGTGACAATAGGTGGTGGTGGAAGTAAGCCACATTATATTGATACAAAAACGGTTGACACAGCGTGAATAATAATTTGGTTTTTGAAGAAGCAGTGCCAGTCGAAAATCCAACGCTGATTTACCAAAACTACGTTTTAATCATTTTGAAAATCGTCGGTTTGTTGTATATTATTTACACGCAACACAACAAAAAGTTAAAGTTTTACCTTTTGACCTTGCACACGTCTATGTCATTGCTTGAATATTTGCGCTTCGCCGCATCAGCAATAAATCGAAATTATTCTGGCGATCCACTTGCTTTAAATGCTTTTATCAATGCGATCAATCTGGCAAAATCTATCGACACAGAAAATAAATTCGCTACCCAGCTCAAAAATTTTGTTTTTGCCAAATTGGAAGGTAAAGCACTCGATAATATTAATGAAAATGATACGCTAGATAATATCATCAAGACATTAAAAGAAAAAATAAAACCGGACAGTACAAGCGTCATTAACGGCAAAATGCTTGCGTTAAAGCTGTCCAAAAACACGTCACAGCAATTTGCTGAGGAAGCCGAGAAATTGGCTGACGATTTACAGCATTCATTGGTTTTTGAGGGTATAAGTTTGGAAAAAGCGAAAGAAATGGCTATTGAAAGTACCGTCAAAATGTGTCGTCAATCCGCTCGCTCTGATTTAGTTCGATCAGTTTTAGCTGCGGCTTCATTCAAAGATCCAAAAGAAGTCATTGCAAAACTTATTACTGGAGAAAGCACTCACGAGCAGGAGAAACAAGTTCTTGCATATAATCGCCAAGGTGGTTTTCGTAAAAACAATGGCCGTTTCAACAACGGTAAAAAGTGGAATAATCAAAACGGAAACAAAAATTTCAATCAAAACAATGGCAAAAATGGCGGTTACAAAAAGAACTATAATGGTCGTGGTAACTACAACAAAAACAAGGGTAACTACAATGTTCGCGTGACGGAAAACTGCGAGGGCCCATCCAACGGCGACGGGCAGAATCAGAACAACCAACAGACGTTAACTCTCGAAAGAGCGAACAACCGATCGTAAATGTTTACACATTCTCAGACTCAAATTACTCTGACTTTGTAAAAATCGATTGTAGCATATATAATGACCTTTTAACTAGGGGGTAGACACCTGTGATTCCAGTTTGAATCCAATGAATTCTTTGAATCCTATGAATACAGTGATTCCACAATTCAAAGCTCAATATTAGACACTTACACATACATTCAATTTGTATTTGACAAACGTATATAAATTATCGATAATGCAGAATCTTCTCGGTTCATTTGATAATGAATGTCAGCTGTCATTTGATTTAGTCAAATTTTGTTATGAAAATTGGTTTTCTTCAATTCAATTTCAATAATTGAAAGAAAGGAAAAAAAATGGAAAAAATAACGAGTGAATGGGCCGATTTAGAACAATTTGTTGGCTTACGTGTCCCAATGTTTTTGAAATTGTTACTCTGGAAAACTGGATACGATTGTATTATTAGTGTGAAAGAAATTTCGAGTGAAAAAATTACTGATTTGGAAAAACATATACAAAAGAAAAAGAGTGAAATAATATTCGAAATATTGTCCGAACTGCAAGATTTTGGTGAAAAAGATGAAAGTCTGAGTGGGTATAAAGAACAAGCCAGGAAAGAAGAAGACTTCGAGTTTCTTCCAGGCCACCGTTCCATTTTGTTGAGCCTGCGAACCCATATAGAAAACATGCAAGCGCAAAACACAGTGAATGCTGCTAATGGTACTGATGATTTAGTGGTTGAGACTGTGCTTGGTACAGCGACCGAATACTCTCTGATTTTGAAGGAACTAATGAAAACTGCTCAACAAAATCTGAATAAATCTAAGCACGCATTTCAATATAATGACATCGTAAAATATTTCGCCACATACATATTTTTACTCTGCGGAAGGGCTTGTTATGAAACATTAAATAAAAATCTTCCGATTCCCTCTACAAAAACGATTCGTAAGTTAATTGACTTCAATACTAGCTTTAATATTATTTTTGTATTTGTTTGAATATGTTTTCTATTCAAATTTCAATTTGAACGTCTCTTTCAGTGCGTTGCATAAATGACACCAAAGAATGCATTTCGGAAGGAAAACTTCGATCGAAAGAATTGGCCGAATATTTGCTCAATGTTGGAGGTGGAAAAGACATTTGGATTTGCGAAGATGGATCCGGAATTATTCCAAAAATATTATACGACCCAACCAACAATCAATTGGTCGGAATGACATTGCCGTATGATGACTATACAGGCTGCCCAAAAATGTATGAATTTACGACCCGTGATGAAGAAGAAATCAGACAATTCTGCCGCATGACTAAATCAACTCATATTTATCTCGTTTTGGCTGTACCATTAAAAGAAGGAGTGGCACCCTTTGTTTTACAACTCTTCGGGACAGATAATCGTTTTAAGACTCGGAATGTGGTAAAAAGATGGAATCACACTACCAATGAGCTGAAACGGTACTTCTTAAAGAACATTTAAACTGAGTTTACTGAGAACAACATCTCTTTTACGCTAATAGCAATTCATACACGACCGAGTCAGTGTGACAGTTGGTGTGATCGAGACAAAGTTTGAAAGCAAACAATTTGGTTGTGTCAGTTTAAATGTTCCTTAAAACTCATGAATACTTTAAGCAAATATTTATTACAACTATTCATAATTTTGTTTTCAAGGTACGGTATCACAGTTCGTGGATTTTCTTCCGACGGTGATGCCAGATTGTTGGCAGCCATGCGACACCAAATGCATCACAAATTGAATCAAATATGCTACATGCAAGACCCTCAACATGGTGGTTTGAAATTTCGTACATGTTTCCTGAGGTCGTACGCTGCGTTGCCAATGGGCAACAGACTTGCTTCGGTAGCTCATTTAAAACTTTTGATTCGTGAAGCTCCGAAAAGCGTGCACGGCCTTGTTTTCTCTGATAATAACCTGTCGACCGTCAAAATTTCAAGTCCCTGGAGAAATGTATGAGCATCCGAACTCGCAACGCGTTACACAGATTCGTGCCAGACAGCGAAGCAACACAGCTCTTCTTGCAATTGTGTTATGAAGTCACCGCAAGTTTAATGGACCAAGACATTACGCCTTATGAGAGAATCGAAATGCTTTTCCATGCAATTTTCTTTCTGAGAATTTGGAGAAAATGGATATTAAAATCGAAATATATTTTGCGAGAAAATTTCATCACGCCCAATGCATACTTATGCACTGAATTGAATGGTGCAAATTTGTTGAAATTAATTCGAACATTTCGCAACGAAAACAAACCAGAGCTCTTCATAACAACACTTTTTGATAGCCAAGGTTGTGAAAGGGCCTTTAGGCAGTTTCGCTCCATGGGGACTCCGAATTACACCAAGATCAATTTTACTTTATTGGAGTTGATACATTTGGTCAAAAGACTGGAAGTGCAGAACGACATCATCTACACAAAATTATCCAATTTGGACATTAGACTGCCGAAGCTCGAAAAGAAGCGCAAAACAACCACAATGTACGCACTTCCAACGGAAGAGGAAATTGGTGAGTGCTTAAACCGGGCGAAACGGTTTGCGCTGGAAGATGCCTCAAAATTTGGAATGGAAATAAATTCTGATGAAATCGATGATTGCGAAATATCGATTCCGAATAGTCTAGAGTCCGATGATGATGTGGATGACAATTCTGATTATGAAGATGAAATCGAATTCGGACCTGAAACTGGAGACGCAGAAGATATAATTGAAACTTTGGAGAACAATGGAATTTTGGAAGACGAA
>NW_022599131.1:1274-5806 GCF_009176505.1 Sitodiplosis mosellana | reverse complement strand
CACCACAGAACGAATTTGCCATTTGACATTTCTTTAGTCAAGTGCTTAAATGATGATAAACAAAAAACTTATGTTTAGTTGCAGATCTCGTATATAATTTTTATTTTAATTAAACAAAAAAGGTAAAGTTGGTTTGAATAATTAATAATAGTTGATTGGAAGTGAAACATAATTAAATCCATCGAAATGTGCATTTTGTGGAATCAAATATTGTGGAACAGCTCCTTTTGGAATTATCACTTGTTGCGGTCGCCCAACTATGAGTGAACTGTTCATTGTTGTCGATGCCGCTTGATGAAGCGCGTCAACGTTGAATGAATTGCTTGTTGTTGTCGATGATGAGTTTGTGATGCGATTGTCATTCACCTTGATTTCTCCGTGTCTTTTCGTGATTGTATATATTCCATCGCCAGTTAAACGGGATAAACGACCACATCTCTCGATTTGAGTTTGATCGTCGACACCTTCCGATTGTACACGTCGACTCAGCAATGCAGCCATCAAAGTTTTCTTCGTCGGAGTGATTGTGGACTTTCCATGCATTTTACGATCGCCACCACATTTTGTTGCTAATCTTGGAACGTTTTCTTTGTACAAAATCTCCAAACACTTTGTGACAAAGGCTGCATCCTGTCGTTTTCCTTTTCCGACCGAACTCAGTTCAAGCATTTCTGCTGAGGAGAAGTGAGCTTCAAATCCCTCGAAAAGATTCATCTTTGGTATTTCTTTGCTGATGTTTTTCTTGACAGTACTGGTGTTATTTTTGGCTGTTGCTCCACCGACAGAATGTTGCGATTCCAGTTGTTGAATTTTTACATCTTTGCATAAATTCACGCTCTTCGAGACATCCAACATTTTCTTCAAAGCGCGATTGTCATTCGTCAATTTCGAATTTTGCTCTGTCAACTCCTTACATTTCATTTCGAGTGAAGCAATCTTCTGCTGCAATGCCAAAATTTCATCTGAATTTTCCTCCTCGGCCGCTTTTCCCTCTTTCTGATTTACAACACTTTCGAAACTTGCAACTTCACATTCTTGAATTTCCTCTCGGAGCCGTTCCAAATAGATCGCACTTGACGTTTTGCTAAAATAGTTATCAATTCCATTTTTCACGGTCGGTTTGTTTTTCGGTGTTTTCTTATTATTTGTACTTTTTTTATTCATTTTCAGTGACTGACAAATATTTACGTTCGATTTACTTCAGCTAGCCATCAGTTTACTGTGATCGACTTGTTCAACGTCTCATTTGCTTCTGTTAAATTAGAGCTGAGATGTGAATCAATGAACGCATACTCAGCTGTATAGTTTTTCTAACGGTGCCAAAAGCTGTATGTGTGGTCCAAGCAAAAAAAAAGTGAGTTCAAGTCAGTTCATTTTAGCCATAACAATAAACCGCAAATCGACAGTCCGCAACTTAAAGTGATGAATCTTTATTTTCGAATGTAGGAAAATGGAATTGCATGACGATATAGATGCAAGCGATGATCTGGCCAATGAATTTATGAAATCTTTCGACGAATATGATGAGGACAGTATTATTATCCATGAAAATGCTCCAAAACCGAAAGTCGCAAACCCATTTTCGCAGCTAATGAATTGTGTAATGACTGATCGCGCCAAATTCAACAAAAGCTATGCTGCTGCAAAAGTCTCAACTGTGTTCCTGGAGCACAAATTCGATTGCCGACCGAAAAAAAAGGGATGAAACGCGAGACAAATTTACAGTATAAATATGAAACTCACATTTTCTGTGACTTTTGCAACATTTTATTTAAAAAGGGCGAAACGTGTGAAAATTGTCAGAAAGCCACACAGAAAACGAAGGATAATTACTTTATCTACATTCCAATTCTGCAACAAATCAAGCACACGTTGGATAAGTATTTAGATTTGATTATTCAAAATATCAATCAAGAGAGAAAACAGCATGAGCTATCCGATGTATTTGACTCAAACGTTTACATGGAGGCCAAATCAAAATGCGGTGACGAGTTGCTGTTGCCATTATCCGTTAATTTAGACGGAGCCAAAATTTTCAGTAGTTCAAAAAGCAGCCTTTGGCCAATACAAATAATACAACATTATCTGCCAGCGAATATCCGATTTCTACGTGAAAATATTCTGACTGTTGGTCTATTTTGTGGACCTAAAAAGCCGATCGTTTCAGTAATAATGGCTCCTTTTGCCAAGGAGATGAGAACTCTCAAGCAAACTGGTATATTCACGATGTATGGAAAAGAACTGCTACATTTATCACCAACGGTTTTGTTTTGCGTGTGTGATCTTCCGGCCAGAGCTGAAGTTCAAAATGTAAAACTGTCCGGATATTATGGATGCCCTTGTTGCTATGTAAAAGGTGAGGCCGTAATAAATCCAAAAACGGGGAGATCATATGTTCGTTTTCTGAAAACTCAACAGCCTCTTGTGCTTAGAAAACATAAAGACGCGATTACTGCTGGCTGCAATGCTTTAAGAGGTATAGAGTTGACCGACACAAAAGGCCTGAAAGGACTATCTTGCATGATAGCATTCAAAGACTTTAACTTAGTGGATAGTTTTGGATTGGATTACATGCACGGAGTGTGTATTGGTATAATGCCACTATTATTAGACATTTGGCTAGGGAAAAAAAGGCTTGTCTACGATGAAGACGAAAATTATCGTTTCAAACCTCTTACTCTTGCTCAACGTCTAGAATTCAATCGCCGAATACTGTCTTTGAACCCACCGACAAAAATCTCCCACAAACCACGATCGGTTCTGGACAGGAGTTTTTTCACAGCAAACGAATATAGAAGTCTCCTGTGGTTTTATACACGCTTCAGTCTTTATGGGATTTTGAAAAAGGAGCTACTGACGCATTTTGCGTTATTGTCTGAAGCGACGTATCTACTTTCGAAAAGACAAATATCAAGAGATGAAATTTCAAGGGCCGAAAAATTGTTGGTAAAATTTGCAGACGATTTCGAATGTTATTATGGTAGAAATGCCATAACAATAAATATTCACAATCTACGACATTATGCCAGTTCGGTTTTAAAAACTGGCCCACTGTGGTGTAATTCGGCCTTTCCGTTCGAGTCAAACATCGGAAATCTAAAAAAGTTGTTCAATAGTACCACCGATGTTGTGGAACAAATTGCATGGAATTATTCCGTTAAAGCTGCAAGTGAAACTGAAGAACATACGAACACAAAATCTCCGAAAATTTTGCGATTGAAAAATATGAAGTTGACACAAGATCAAGAAGAGGTGCTAGAGAATTGTGGTTTCTTTGCGAGGGGTCAGAAGCAAAATATTGGCCATGGAATCACATTCAAAAAACAAGTTTTCAAGTCCAGTTTAAGTGTAGTGACAAAATCAATCGATAATTTTATCCAGTTAGCTGATGGTTCAATTGGCTCAATCGAATTTTTCATACAAATTGAAAAGCCATACGCTGTTGTGAAAGTTTATAAAGTTATAAAATCATATGATCATTTAGCTCAAGTGCAACCCAGTGGTACAAATATGTACAAGTTAGTTGATTGTGATAATATCAACAAAAAATTAATTTATCTCAAGTTCACTTTTTCCCATGTGTCATTTCTCGAAATAGTAACAAGTGAACCAAATCCATTCGAATCCAACTAAAAACACAAATCATGCAACGTTCATTTGTCCCAGCGCTGAACGAACTCACGCAACATCAAAACTTAACATTTTCTAGTGAGTCGTTTATCGAAATAGCAACAAGTCGTCGCATAGTCCAACAGTTCATTGACACAGTGCAAAAACATCACACTCAATTAGAAACTCTTAGTAGGCATTGGTTATTTTAGAACACAGTGCTATCGATGGTAGATTTGAGAAGACAATAGCGCGCACGTTTCAGCAGTCAAGTCATTTGCAGTCGAGATTTAGTGTGAAACGCACGTATTGCGCTTACATTGTGTTCAATCAGCTAAAATACTCAAAATTTACAATTACTACTATTTTTTGGGACATAATTAAAACATAGTTTGTGTGATATAATTTAAAATGAGTGAACGTCGTACTCGTGGTCGATATGTTGTAAATATTGAAGGCATTCGGATGGTTTATGAGCGAAACCGTGATGAAGTTGAGGAGGCTGCACAAAATCTCAATGACATGTCGATTGAAGGTAATAGATTTTTCATTTGGATTAAAATATTTTTTAAAAATTTGTTTAACGTAACACACAATCACAGCATACTATTTTTTTAAATTCCTAATAAGGCGACGAAGAAGATGATATATTGCCAAATGACGTCGACGATCAGAATGCTGATGAAAATGTCAATGAATTGGAACATTCCACTGGCACTCATCAGGAAAATGAGCTGCCAAATTTATCAATCATTGAAGGTATCACTATATTGTTTCAATTTTCATACTTTTTCTAGAACAACTCAACTTATTCAAATCATAAATGTAATCGAATTGACGGTTTTCTAATTGTTTTATGTGCATTTTCTTTTTCTCCCATAAGATGGTGGATTGGCCAACACAAATGCTTCAATTCATGCTGT
>NW_022599131.1:0-1264 GCF_009176505.1 Sitodiplosis mosellana | reverse complement strand
GATATGCCAATTGAAGGTATCACTTTATTCTTTCGATTTTCATACTTCTGCTAAAGCAACTCAGCGCATTCAGATCTAAATTTATATCGAATCGACGGTTTTCTAATTGTTTTATGCGCATTTTCTTTTTATTTCATAAGTTGCCAACACAAATGCTTTAGTTCATGCTGTTGAATTGAACGAAACTCAGCGCAGCGGTGGTGACGGTGAAATTGGGCCAAATGTATTGGCTTTCGAATCTCCGCTAAACGGTACGTAAATATTAATGGTTCAGCGATTTCTAACTTAGCGATTCAAATTCGATAGAATAAATTAAGATTTAGATCCATAACTATATCATAAACATTACATTTTATTATTTTCAGATCAACGCATGCCGTCGAATATTTCTGATGAGCATGAAAATCAAAGTGCAGATGAATTGAATGATTCTGTAGTTTTTGTCGATGAGTACATCGATCTTGAGCTCACACCAGGCAAGGCTATCGAGGTAAAAAAAGAGCAAGCACAACAGGAACAGCCTGATTCGACAAACAACGAGGCTCAAGATGCAAATGCAACGGCAACGGCTACAGTCACTCACACCATACTCAAAATGGAACCAGAGCCAGTATCAAATGATATAGCCGAAGGTGACGATGAAGCTGAAGACATAAAACCAGTCATTGTTCGTTCGGGGATAGTAATGCCTATTGCGATTAAGGGCGAAGGTTCTCCACAAAATGATACTGGTGAAGGCAACGAGTCTTCAATTGATCAAAGTAAGTGGGAATCGTTACATTTGAGGTCATTTTTTAATAAAATTCAAGTGTATTTAAACATTTATCTGTTTCCTTTTTCGATTGCAGACTATTTTGGTGATGCGTCCACATCTTCTTCAGACTTTCATTCACCACCTGACCGCACTGCTGACTTGATTCAGTTATATGCTCGCCAATCTGCCATCGCAAACAATGAATCATCTTCACAAGACAAGGGCAAGAAGAATGAAGTGGTTAAAAAACTTCAATTCTAAAGCATGAACAATGCTACACATCATTTTTACTTCAACATTTTTATGTATCGCAAAAATACAAAACCACGTACAACACACAATTTCGTTTCATAGTCCCATGAGATTAAGACAAAAAATCTATATTTTTTTATAATAAATAAAGAAAAAATTAAAATTACCGAACGAATCGGTAAAATGATTCAAAATTTGTATATCATCATTAAAGCACTTGACTAAAGAAATGTCAAATGGCAAATTCGTTCTGTGGTG
>NW_022599130.1:0-1035 GCF_009176505.1 Sitodiplosis mosellana | reverse complement strand
TTATTCAGAACCAAGTTGGAAATTGAGCAAATGTATCGAAATATTGGGATGATTTTATCACGACTTGTAAACTTAATTTATTAAAACGGGAACTCGCTTCAATTTAACCGATTAATCAATGCAAATAGTATTTGTTTTGGCTTGATGAATCATACAGATAATAAAGTCAGAACAATAAATACGTAAAAGAATAACCGTAAATTTCAATTAAAATCACTTCATTTGAACAATTTTCTTTCGTATTCAATGAATACTAATCATACTCTCCGTTGTCGAAGAGCTCACCGCACACGAAGCACAACGCTTGAAAACGCCGCCATTACTAAATGAAGTATATGAAATTCGGCGTTGCCTAGCCCAATTCTGAATAAATCATTAGTTGATATCAAATGATTTATTAGACTTAAGAAAAATAATTCAAAAATAAATCTCTCCTAGAAATAGGCCGCATCCACATTTTCTCTTTCGTACACATGGGATGGATATTTACGGCATTTATGTAGTGCGAGACGCATTCGATGACCTTGAATCTGTTTTAGAGTAGAGGAGTTGAAAGATAAAAATGTTAAAACACGAACGAATACATGGCTTAGAAGCGCAGCGCAGATTAAAAACACGTGTTTGGTTTCAGAATATATATTTTCGTTCGTTAACACACACTTTTGATGAAATTTCTATGGTTTTACGACTGTCTGCCAATATCGTTTTATATACAATGTATACTATACATATATATATATATCTTTCTTCATTCAAATGTTCACACCTCTCACTGAACTCACTGGAGTCGTCATTTGTATTTTCATCGTGAGGAACAAAATATGTAAATGTATCAAATGTTCAGGTAAAGATTATCCCGGATAAGTTATCCGGTAGTTTGAAGTTCGATCATTGTTGCGTACATGCACCACAGGGAGTTAGCAAGACGTACGTTATAAGGTATTGGACTTCCATCGAAAGAGATGGTGAATACAAGTTGTATATCTATGGGTGAGATTGGGAGTGGAGTATGTTTTTTCTTCGGTTTATATTTTT
>NW_022599129.1:0-6899 GCF_009176505.1 Sitodiplosis mosellana | reverse complement strand
ATTCTGAAAGTTTGAAACCAATCGGAATCGATTTACCTCCCATACAACTTTTTTGAAATTTCGACTAAAATTGCCGATTTTTGGACAATTTTGTATGGGAGGTACCCGTTAATCGATTCTGATTGGCTTCAAACTTTCTGAGGTTTCATTTTTTGGAGAAAAAATAAGATTCCGAAAGTTTCATGTTGATCGCATTTGCAGAAGTTTGATTTTTTGTCCTCAATTTCGGCCGACATTTTCTTGGAAAAAATTGAGGGCCAAAAACCAAACTTCTGCAAATGCAATCAATATGAAACTTTCAGAATCTTATTTTTTCTCCAAAAAATGAAACCTCAGAAAGTTTAAAGCCAATAAGAATCGGTTTACGGGTACCTCTCATACAAAATTGTCGAAGTTTTAGTTAAAGTGACCGATTTTTCACTTTATTTATATTATTATATTTTCACTGCCTTAATTTCAAGAAAATTCACAAAAAATAATCAAAAGTACCCCAAGAGAAACGGCCAATATGTTTATACGCTGTCTATCCGCCGAAAATAATAATAATAATAATTCTGCACCATACAGCGTTTCTTCGCCAGAGGTGGTTTATTTGATATACATATTCTTTTATATATTTACATTATATTATATTGGTTGATTTGCATAAAATTTGTTATTCTCTCCATAATCTATTTCTTTTAAAATATTCATTAATTCTCTGTTTAACAGTATTTGTACTCGTGTTAAAATCAATTAAATAAGTATCACAGACTGAAGTATGAACATTATGATAATTCTCATTTTCTTTATGAGTTAAGGGTGGCTTAATTGGCATAATTTTGTTATAGAAATCGTTATATGTAGACAGCATATGATTGATTGGTTCAAATCTGGAGTAATCACGGTGTCGTATTGGTAGAGATAGGAATGCTGTGTCTCTCGTCCAATGCCGTGGTGTTCTAATGTTGATTTCGTTCATAATGTGTCTCGATGATGTATGCCCGCATATCACATTATGTACCATTGCGATTTGAGCTATTTTTCTTCGTTCAGCAAGCGTAATCATTTGCAATTCCAGCAATCGACATTCGTATGGTGGCAATTTAAATCCATGCGACCATTTCATTCTACGCAGTGCAAACAGTAAAAATTGCTTTTGAACGGACTCAACTCGAGCAATCTTTTCAGCTGTGTATGGGCTCCAAATCTGTGAGCCATATTCTATAATCGATTATATTAAAATACACTACAATATATTCACGCTTATTGAACGCCGAATCGAATATATATTCTAGTGTATATTTGGCGTATTCTTCGGCGTGAAACATATTGAAACATATTCAGGCGCCCTCTGGTGGCCATGAATGCATTCGTTTATTCAATATGTTTCACGCTGAAGAATACACCGAATATACACTAGAATATATATTCAATTCGGCGTCCAATAAGCGTGTATATATTGTAGTGTATTTTCGGCGGATAGACAGCGTATAAACATATTGGCCGTTTCTCTTGGGACCTACGGACAACGCAGGCCAACGGTACGGAAAAGTTCGGGATTACCAATGTAATTCTTTTTATTATTTATTTATTTTCATTTATTTATTTAACACCGCCAAAAACTGGCTGAATATTTTGGTTTGCAGGAAAACGACTCCAAGAGTCGTGAAAAACCTGATCTTCTTGTGTTTGTACAATATATCTATGGGTGAGATTGAGAGTGGAGTATGTTTTTTCTTCGATTTATATTTTTGAAAAGGCGAGTATGTTTTCTGATGATTCTGTTGGCGTTAAAGTAGAGTATGTTGTAGTACCGTCTAGCCTCCGCGGTCTTCATGGTTTTCACGCAACTGATAAAAGATGGTATTCAACAAAGTTGTAGTACTTGAGGTCTTCTATAACTAAGCTGAAGACAGTTATCTCTTATCTCTTATCAGTTGCGCGCAAATCGCGCACATAAAAAAGCAAATTTTATATAGAACTTTTTTTTTCTTATCATTTTTCGCGCTTTTCGCGGAACTGATAAGAGATAAGAGATAACTGTCTTCAGCGATGTTATAGAAGACCTCGAGTGCTACAACTTTGCCGAAGACACCAAGTTGTTATCTCTTATCAGTTCCGCGGAAACCGTGAAAAACCGCGAGGACCCGCTAAAAACGAACATACTCGCTTTTAACCATTTTTAAGTCGACAGAAACTTGCTCTTCTCTTTCGTAACAAAGTCAATCAAACATACACTACTCTCAATCTCACCCATAGATATGTACAATATATGGTAATTTTATACAATAACTAGTTGTAATGGTCTTTTTCGATTGGATGGATTTATGAAGAAAAATTCTCAAAACTAATAAGAAAATTAATCAAACTATTTGTTCTTGTGTAAATGTTGTGTTGATTATTAAAAGAGCATAGAAATGTTTCGATTCTCAAATACTACAATAACTTTTCATTTTTATTCATATTTAACACCGCCAATCACTGGCTGAATTGGATTTTGTACAATGTTAGTATATAATTAGTAAATGATTTCAATAAAACTACAGATTAACCGTAGCACTAACAATCTGTGCCATTTTTCATAGGACGTCTCCACTCGTATTGAGTTTGTATTATGAATGTTAAGGTGCGTGCAATGCCCTTCAATGTAAAGACAATACAAATGGAGGATGATACACGGAATTTATCTATATTTGAGAATTTCTCACTAAAAAAATTTCATAAAGCAACTCTTCTTCTTAACAGTATCAATATGATACTGATTGAACATTTTATATAAGGAAACTATTTTTGGTGAAATAATTATTGCACAAACCCACTGTGTGGCACTGTGTAGTAGAATTTCTAAGAAGAGTTATCCATTCTTCTCTTCTTCACATAGAAACTTTCTATCTCTTGAGTTTTTGTGGAAATAGTTTTTGTGGAAGTAGTTGAGTTTTTGTAAGTCAAGAGATACGATCATCCGTTCGAAAATTCTTAGTGTTAAATGAACCTAAAATAAATTCGGCTATTTTTCGAACAAAAATCGAACATTTGTTCGAGAGGTACCCTAATTTTTCATCCAATTGGCTTCAAATTTGGTATGGATTAGTTTTTTCATGAAAAAATTAGATTCCAATACCTAAATTGCAGTTTTATCTGCAAGAAAATACAGTCGCCGAACAAAGTTTGCTATTTTTCAGTTCTGGTGAGTTCAAACATGTTTTGTGGTATATCTCGCGAACCTCCCAACCGATTTTGATAAATAGGGTACCAAAATTTATGGAAACGTCTCACCTTTCAAATAATGTAGGTTTCTATCATAATTTTAAAGCTCTAAACCAAATTTCATTGTGATATGTTGATAGGCGCTACCTTAGAGCCTACCAAAGGCGATATTTTTCTTATTCAGACGTCTTCCGGAGAAAGTAATAATGCAGAAATGTTTGTGTTGGGGTCCTCTATCAACGTGCATTCAAACACCCAATGTGCGAGACGACAACTTTTATTTTGTCGGACGGTTATTAAAAGAGCATAGAAATGTTTCGATTCTCAAATATTACAGTAACTTTTCATTTTTATTCATATTTAACACCGCCAATCACTGGCTGAATTGGATTTTGTACAATGTTAGTATATAATTTGTAGTTATAGTTGTCATAGGGGCGTAAAAATTTAGTCTATAAAAGATCTGACACAAAATAACTTAACCAATACATGGAAATGAATAGTTAGCAACAAGTGATGGCCAACAATTCTCGCCAAAATTGTACGCTTACCGTGTGGGGCGTACTGGTCTTTGAGAATTTCTCACTAAAAAATTTTCATAAAGCAACTCTTCTTCTTAACAGTATCAATATGATACTGATTGAACATTTTTTTATAAGGAAACTATTTTTGGTAAATTAATTATTGCACAAACCCACTGTGTGGCACTGTGTAGTAGAATTTCTAAGAAGAGTTATCCATTGTTTAGGTTTTTCTTCTCTTCTTCACATAGAAACTTTCTATCTCTTGAGTTTTTGTGGAAGTAGTTGAGTTTTTGATAAGTCAAGAGAGAGATCAAGATACGATCATCCGTTGGAAAATTATTAGCGTTGAATGAACCATTTGTTGAAAAATTGAAATTTTTGGCGAACGGATGGGAAAAACGTGTTTTTAGTTTCATTGAAATTTTCGGACAAATTTCGGACAAAAAATTGTCCGTCCGTCCGAAAACGTGTCCGAACATTTGGACTGTCCGAATGTTCGGACAAAAAAGCGTGTCCGAAAAGTTTCGTACAAAACCTGTCCGTGTCCGTTTGTCCGTTTGTCCGTGATAAAATTTTCGGACATTGTCCGTCCGTTCGAAAAGTTCGGACGGACAAAATCTGTCGAACGGACAATCTTTTGTCCGTTGACAGCTTTTAATCTACAACTACAAATTTGGCTGAATTTACATCGTGTGCAATTTTAGGAATGAAAAACCAAATACAAACTGATGCAATTTACTTGGATATTGCGAAGGCCTTTGACTTAGGTGCAAATCTAGTTGAAATTAATATGTTGTCCTTGTCGCTATCGATTGACCATTCCACATGCGGAAGATTAAAATCACCAACAAAAATAAGAACATCCTCTGCATCAGATGCTATTTGATGCATGGCCGGCTAAATGTGAGTCGTAAACTGATTGCGGTGAGTTTGGTGGAATGTGTGCGCAGTAAATATAGATGTCGTTTCACACAAACATATTCCAAATCGTCAGCACCGGCAATTTTGATTTCTTCACTGGCAAATTTTTCATTTTTTGTCGCAATTAGTACCTACACCACTAAGGATTTTTTTAGAACGGACCAGAATTTCGAAAAAATACAAATGGTGTTTTTTCAATATTGATCGAGCGAAGTTTAGTTGAAGTGTCAAGAGTACTAGATCCAGTGGTTTAAAACAAGTGTCGGTTAATCACAATATTAGCCCTTTAACAGTTGAACCAGTAAATTCAAACATATTTAAGGTGGTCAAAAAGTTAAAATTAGAGCGCAGCAAGCCGAAATTTTCAATTCAAATCCAATCAGTCCAGCATTGTCATATGGTTAAAAACTGAACTCATTGAAAATGGTGCAGATAGGATACAACCCACATTCAAAAGTAATTATAGGGTACAGCCCACGGTAAAACTGGTTTTTGAAATTAGGGAGTTTGTACTTACCACACTCTCGGCACTAGCATAGCAGGATATGATTCATTTGTACCAAGTTTCAGTTTCATTTTTGTTACAAAAACCCGTCTCATAAAAACACCAACGCATTCCGATCGGCTTATAATGGTGGGGTCATTGCAGCGAGCAAGTCTATAATTGAATTTCACAATTTATTAATTTTCTATTGAGATTGTATTTGAAGATTTATTTATTTACTCAATTGAAGATTTATTTATTTACTCAATTAAGATACATGTGGCTGCCCCTCCCCCCCAGTTCTCAAAATGAAAAACTAATCCCGGATTAGGAATCTGGCGAATTAGTGCTGGTTTGTGCCAAATTTGTAAAGTTTGTGCTGCGTGAGCACTAACTGACCAAAGTCAGAAATTTGAGAAAAATGAAAAATTTGTACGGCGGCTCCACCAAGCCACGGATCTTATTAAACTGAGACCATTTTTGGAAAATTTGGAGTTAGCGCTAGTCGTGTGCAAGTGTCTAGAGTTTGTGCTGCAACTTCACAAGAGCACTAACTCGATGAAAATGAAATTTTGTCAAAAAACCGCGTCCCGTTATTAAGGGTGAGAGTTGAACTGTCAGAGTGTAAACAATGTTTTTTTACCGCTCCGCAATTTCAGAATTTATTTTCGAGTTTTTTTCAGATTGTTTGAACGTTTTTCAACTTTTCTTTGCTACAACGTGAAAATTCAATGTTTGATCGAGAAAAGTGAAGTTTATAGCAATCAACCAAAATTTACGGGAAAAAACTGAATGGATTTGTTTTGGTTTGCCGCTTGAATCAATAACACATAAACATAACCACAACATGTCAACAACACAACCTCACTGCTGCAAAAAAAACGATTGTAAAGGAAAGAGATACAACGGATGGTCACTGAATTGCCGATTTTGCAAAAAATAATATTTGTGGAATGTTTACGAAATAGAGATGAGCTAAGAATCGATTCCAATTGGTTTCAAACTTTCAGAATCTTATTTTTCTCCCAAAAAGTGAAATCTCAGAAAGTTTGAAGCCAATCGGGGTCGATTTACAGGTACCTCCCATACAAAAATGTCAATTTTTTGAGGTTTTTCGGCTCATGGACATTTCTCTCCGGGCGAGCGGGCAAACGAGAGGGCGAGCGGGTAACCCGCTCGCGCATATACCGCACCCGTTTGCCGTCCGCCCGTTCTGATTTTATGAAGCGGTCACACAACGGACAACAGCGGGCGGGTAAACGGTCAAGTAAACGGCAGATAATATATTTGGCACCGCTGCCGTTTGCCGCCCGCCCGTCTTGATTTGGCTCTTGGTCATTACTCCCCCAGCGAGCGAGCGGCACACCGGTTCATGTACCGCACCCGTTTGCCGTCCGCCCGTTCTGATTTTATCAAGCGGTCACACAGCGGACAACAGCGGGCGAGCGGGCGGTTAAACAGTCAAGTAAACGGTCAAGTAAACGGCAGATGATATATTTGGCACCGCTGCCGTTTGCCGCACGCCCGTCTTGATTTGGCTCATGGTACTTACTCCCCCAGCGAGCGGGTGGCACACCGGTTCATGTACCGCACCCGTTTGCTGTCCGCCCGTCCAAATTGACGCAAACGGTTATCTAACAGATGGTCAGCGGTTAAGCGGGCGGGCGGGTAAACGGCCATTAAACCTTAATAACCTTCCAAACAACATGGTATCTGGACCTGATGGAATACCAAATATTTTTGTCAAAGAATGTACTACAGCATTGTTGAAGCCAATAACA
>NW_022599128.1:0-2191 GCF_009176505.1 Sitodiplosis mosellana | reverse complement strand
GACAAAAAATTGTCCGTCCGTCCGAAAACGTGTCCGAACATTCGGACAGTCCGAATATATATAAGTAATAGAACCGTTGTATACCAATAGTATTAGAAGCTTACACGTTGGGTATACTGTTATTGACTGTTTTGAATAGAAGTTCTTTCACATAAAAACATAAAAATCTGCTTGCATTACACTGATATCTCTCTTATTCCATTGATATTTTTTCCAAAGGAGAAAAAAAAATATTTCAATCATCAATTGCACAGCATATCACTATTAGAATCATTGTGTCGACATGAATCAACCAATAAACGAACCAAAACAAACACAAACCACACAATGAAATACCACGTTTGTATAAATATAGCAATCACTTGAAGAGAAAAACTTAAAAAAACATGTTTCAATAAAAAACAATATTCTAATATTTTAGAAAATATAAAATTAAATGAAATTTTTGTGTTTTCACGTGTTTTCATCAACATGAATAACTGCTACAAATGTCACTTCATGTTGTCATTGAAACAATCGGAACGTGGAACGTCAACAAATGAACTGACATTTGTTCGTAATACTTAAGTAACTCTCGTGTTGACAAAAACACGCAAAAACACGAGAAAAATGTTTGATTTTACGTTTTAAAATAACAAGATTAAATTCTTGCATTGAAAAAAAAAATATTCGCGCTTTTTTTATAAAAATAAACTCAAAATATTTCTTGAGAACAGAAAACCGCTCAATAAGCAATTGACACATGTATATATTTGTATACAAGCTTTTGAATTTGACGTACGTTGTGCTTTTAGTACTTGTTCTTGCACCAGTTGGCGTTGACGTAAGAAGGCATAGCGTCGGTTTTGAATGGTTGTTTTTTCACACGAACATAAAAACGTGCTTGACTTCACTGAATCCTTTGATATATTGTCAAAATTAAAAGAAAAAATTATTTCATGGCTCAGAATCGAACAGCATTTCACTATTTACATCAATGTGTCATCATTGATCATTTATCATTTGTTGACGTTCCACGTTTCTGTCGTTTCATATTGGAGCGAATTCACGTTGGGCGAATTGAATTAGTTATATCAACTGTCATTATGAAATGTTTGTTTATATTTTGCACGATTTTGCAACGATCGACTTAAACTCACAATTGATCAGCCGATGAAATATATTCGGTTTGGATATTTCGGGATATTTTGGCGAACAAGCATTTGCACACAGAAGGTTTCATTGTTTGTGTTGTGTGGTAGCCAAACAAGCGTGTTACTTGTTGAATACTCGATATTTTTGCTCGACAAATGTGTGATAAATACACACGATTTCACTCAATGCTCAAATTTGTTAGTCTAATTATTGTGGTGAAAAAGATGCTATTTATTTGAATCGATTTGAATGTTGTTTAGTTAATGTGTATCGATGTGTATTCTTTTCTTTACTCTAACTTACATCACATCGGTTGCGATCGGTTCAAGAAGAATATTCAACGGATATAACTTTCGAATCTGACATACAGTGTTTGTTATATGTCATCATAGTTCACTTGCTAGGACCAGTTGGCGTTGGCAATGCGAGCATGGGAGTAAACATAGTGTCGTGTAAAACAGAGAGTAGCTGATTATTTTAAGAGAAACAGAATTTGGAGAGAGTAAAGTCAAATGGAATGAATTGAATGCGTTGGAATAAAAAGGGCGTATGATACACTTTCGTACCGAAGCGCAACTCAAATCATTCGCAGAACAAAGTGAAACAAAATCATGTTGTTATTTGATTACGGAACACTAGAATATTGTGTGCAAACTATTTGTGTTTCGTTTTGTTCTGATAACATGTGCGGTGTGTCGTTTTGTTTTACTAACCAAATTGTATTTCACTTCGAAATGCGACGCATTTTTTTTCGATTTACGGCTGTATTGCGACCGTCTACATAGGAAGTTTGTATGAAAACCTCGGAGCGCCGCTGATATTGCATTGGCTTCTATGGCCAAATGAACACATGGAAATATCTCGAAAACGGCTGGGTTAATCGGCAAAACGGACCGTGGTGTCACTCCCGAAGGGAGTGCAAACACCCGGCTGGTTTGACGGCGTAGAATACAAATCCGGTGGAATTTCGGCTGATCCATGGATTCTCAGGATTCGACCTGATTCTAGCACTTCAATTTCTTTCATAACAAAACATAGGTAGAATGTGTTTACAGAT
>NW_022599127.1:0-3165 GCF_009176505.1 Sitodiplosis mosellana | reverse complement strand
ATTTTTTTCCTAACCTAATGTGATTTATGCTATAAGCAGAAAAATGTATATTTATCACTCATTCCATTTAATGTAACTAGTTAATTATATTATCAAATTTAATCGGCTATGCAGAATCAGCTCTATTTACAATATTTATTATATTTTTATTTTTTTTCAATCATAAGAATTGAATAAAAACAGCCAGTCTTTGGCGGTGCATTATTATTATTAATATTATATTATATATTTTCATTCTTCAATAAATAATGGTTTGGCGGTGGATTTTGAACAAACACAACCATCGATTTAACGGCTGCCGGTGCATGCTCTTAAGAACCAAAAATAATTTTGTATTAGAACAATATCTGTTTTGTTTTAGTTTTTAAATCTATATAAATTATAAAATTGAATGTTCGTCTATCTGTTCTATTTCGATTTGTTTTTATCCTTCTTTTCTTTTCCTATACATTTATATGCAGTTCAAATTCTCGCTGTTTAAATAACAAATTAACTAATTCTTCCAATATTGCCGTCACCTTTAATTGATTTTCAGTAATTTTCTGTAACTCAAGATGCCAACCTATACTTTTGGGCGGCGCAAGATAGCGGTGGCGCCTAAATAAGATTACCAATTTGCGGCATTTTTAAGAACTATCAATACTTGTTGTTGTTGTTGTTGTCATGAATTTCGCAACAACAAGAAGTATTGATAGTGCCCAAACTTGTCGCAGACTCTATTTAGGCGTCACCGCTACTCACTGTCACGTCAAATACATTGGTTCTTATGGCAGAGAAGCACAGGTTGCAAGATGCGTATAACGCATGACTTCATCAATGATTGAGATTGAATAAAAACCTAATTCAAATGAAAATCCAATAAAATAAATAACAAAAATAAACTTACCGATTGTTGCGCTTATACAATGTAGCAAAAATACCTAACCAAAATCGAAAAGTGTATGAAAACAAGTGAATTTCCCAAACATTCAAATAACAAAGGAGTTAAACTCTTATACTCACAGCACAAACGAACAGAAGGATTGCTTTGGTGTTCATTTCGAATAACGAATTCACTTTCAACTGAAACATCCCTGCCGTGGCAACTGCTGTTATAGTTTGGAAATTGACAATCGCTCCGGAAAACACTTACAAATGTACATTAGGGTGTTTTTGCTATGAATTTAATGGAAGATGGTAGTTTTAGTTTGATAGAGCATAGAATTTACGATCGATTTCATGTATTTTGACTCGGAATCAGTTCAAGATGCCACTTCCCATAAGCAAACAAAACAAACGTGCGTCGAATATTGAGGTTATATTATTGTTTGCTGAAATTAATCTGATCGAATCGATTCCAAACTCTTTGCTCTATCAAACTAAAACTATCATTTCCCATTAAACTCAAAGCAAATCACCCTAATATTCATCTTTTAAATAAAATGCAAACAAAACTTACGAGGATACACAAATATTATTTGGCATTCCCCACCGAAGCGAAAAGCATTGACGTATTATCACACTCAACGTATGGTTTCAGAAATGTACGAAATATTGTTGTTTTCCGCATCAAACTGAATGGAGGAATTATTATGGAAATTTTGAATAGTAAAAATTGATCAAAATGCAAATGAGAACTTGTGATCGAAACACGCGCAAGCTTTACAGTTGGACACGAATATTGAAATGTTTATCACGTGAAGAACATTGCTTAAATAGAAGAACAGGAGAAAACCATTCGAGATGTGGCTGTGGCTGTGGCTGAAGCAAATTGTTTCCAAAACTGTCCAAAACCTATTGAATAGACTTACATTTCATCAATTTGATGATAACACACATAGACGAAAATTCAATTTCATAGAGACTTATTTAGCTTTATTCTGTGTGTTAAACCTTTTTTAGTCATAAACACCAATGGCAACATTATATTAAATTAATAATAATATTTATAAAAACCTGATTCGAATAAAAATCCAAATAAATTTACCGATTTTCGCACTAATACCATGTAGCAAAAATGCCAAACCAAAATCGAAAAATCTATGAAAACAAGTGACTTACATTCAAATAACAAAGGAGTTAGACACTTATACTTACAGCACAAACGAACAAAACGATTGCTTTGGTATTCATTTCGAATAACGAATTTACTTTCAGTTGAAACATCCCTGTGGCAACTGCTTTTATAGTTCAGAAATTGACGATCGCTTCGGATGCCACTTACAAATGTATTCATGTTTGCAATAAAACGGAAACAAAACTTACGTGGATACTGTCAAAACGCGCACGAGAAATTCTTCAAACTGGAAGAATGCAAGGGAAGAATTTTGAATATTCTACAGAGTGTCATGACTGGCTTGAACATGGAGACTGTTCTTACAGTATAGTACTCATTGTAATTCGATCGTTCCATTTTTGGAGTGTGTTTGAATTTTAAATGTGATAGAATTTTGAAAATAGATCAAAACGCAAATAAGAGCTTGTGATCGAAACACGTGCAAGCTTTACACTTGGATACGAACATTAAAATGTTTATCGCGTGAACACTGAACAAAATTTCTTAAATAAAAGAAGGCCCAAGCAAATTGTTTTCAAAATCAATTGGAAAGACTTACATTTTATCAATTTGGTGATAACACACATAGACGAACATTCAATTTCATATGGCGATTTTCAGCGCTCAAATTCAAACGATCTTACTCATTCCCATTCCACGTGCGATCAAACGATCACAGTGAATACAGAAGAAATCGGTTGTTGTTTATGCTGCATGTTTATTTCGTCTGCGATTGTTTCTCTCTCTCTTCTTTCCATGCGATATTTCGTTTTTATTCCAAAATTATCCTAGAATTTCCGTAATTGAGTCGTTGTAAATTCACAATTATTTATGTTTTTCGTCTCATTTTTTCATAAAATATTCATTTTTCATTGCAGTTATATTTCATCATTCATATCAAGTGCTAGAGAAACATGTCTTTTCATCTAAACAGCTAAAGCGTTAATGATTATTATTTTACGATGATAACTTGGCTATCAACACTTCCTTTATACTTTGAAATTGCTGTTTTATCGTTATGATTCAATTGGTGTAGTAAATTTGTCGATGTATTATAAGCGCACAACATATGCGTGTAGCCATATTTTAACAACGTTCACTTAATGTATCAAAGCCGAAAACGGCTTATT
>NW_022599126.1:502-5717 GCF_009176505.1 Sitodiplosis mosellana | reverse complement strand
TGAAAACAACTTATTTTAAACCGTTGATTTTATAGCCTGCGGCTCCATAAAAAACCGGTCAACAATGTTTGTCTAACATTTTTGCTGTAAAGCGGATTTCAATTAAATCACTCCGGTCACTTAAAATGCAACAGTTTTAAATGATTTAATCAGTTAATTTCAGTCAAAATGTGTACAGTTAGAAGCCGGCGGGCAAAAAGTGATTATTTGACTACAGTTATGCCATAATAACTTGAAACATTGACATTGGCGTTGATGCCATTACACATTAGCACATAATTATTTCTGATTTGTGTGTGCAATTTTCGGTGTATTCGCATAAAATGTAGCTGACGAGTGTGAAACGATTACCCATCTCAATGTTTGTTGAATATGAATAAAGTTGACAGTTCATAGTTGCACGTATGAAACGATTGACTCATTGAAATGGTTCACTTTGACATTTCTACATTCGCATGTTTAGCTATAAGTAATTCAATAAAGAGCATTCATTCTTGTCATAGCATTCAATTCACTCGCATCTTTTCATTACCGATACACCACATAATTGGCGACAAAGGAAAAAAGAACTTAGGAAAATTTCAAATTAAATTTTCATAGCGCAGTAAAATTTACGCACATTTTTTTTTTATCAAAGTATTTAATATCAAAGTAATAAGAGCGAAATGGGACTAGAATCAGTAGCTAAGTCGACAACTCAAATCGTGCAAGCATCGTCAATGCCGGAGTTTCAAGTGACCGAAAATTGGACATTATGGCACGAACGCTTCGAAATGCATTTATTGGAGATTGGCTGCGAATCGGATACGGTGAAAATTTCCACGTTGTTGAAATCAATCGGCTCGGAAGCATATGGTGTTGTTCACAGCTTGTGCAGTCCAACGGTACCGGCAAAGAAATCGTACGATGATTTAATTGCCCTTCTGAAGCAACAATACACGCCACCGAAAATTGTGTTTCAAGAAAGAAAAAATTTCTACGCAGCAAAAATGGCACAAGGTGAGACTGTTGCATCATGGTTTGCCAGAGTAAAAAAACTTGCAATCGACTGCAGCTTCGACGCAAATTTGGACAATTTCGTAGTAGACAAATTTGTTTGCGAATTGCCACCAAGGATATTTGAGAAGTTGTGCGAAGAGGATGGCAAATTATCATCAAGTGATGCACTCAAAAAGGCTATGCTACGTGAAACCAAACTTAACCAACAAAATGGGGTGACCGCATGGAGCAATGAGGTTGACTATGTGAAACCACGTGGTGGAGGCAACAAGCAGAAGGCACCGAAGAACAACAACAACAACAACAGCAACGGGACAAAGGCAAATAACGGGAAGTGTACACACTGTGGACGCAAAAATCATGCATCGAATCAATGTCGTTTCAAGGACAAGGCTTGCCATAAATGTGGGGTTATTGGGCATTTAGCGAATATTTGCTCCAACAAGGCTAAGAAAAACAATAATTCCATTCAATATATTCAAAATGATTACAATTATCGTGATGCTAATAATTTTTTTGAATTCCGTATACAGCATTAACCACGGAGAAGTTGGTGATTTCGATGAAAGCAAGAAACACGTGTATTCGATCGGGAACGGAGCGGATTTGCCGTACAGGCTAACGGTTGGCATTAATGGGATTGACCACACATGTGACTGTGATACCGGTGCTCCGTGCTCTCTCATGTCTATCCAGGTCTTCAATTCACTGTTCGATCGAAGCATATTGCGACCATGCACAGAACCATTCACGGGCTACGGAGGTGACCAATTAAATATTTTGGGTGAGTTCAAAGCTTGTGTTAATTTGCATGGACGGATCGAGTGTGGAAGAATTGTTGTGACCAATTATTATAGACCAACGTTAATAGGCCGTGATTTCTTGAGAAAATTTGAATTTGATCTAGTGCAATCGAACAATTCTGTAAATTTTGTAGATTCATACGATGAGATCATCTCGCAAATCAAAAGTGATTTTTCTGAAATTTTCAAAAGTGGTTTAGGGAAATGCAACACAACTGTTATCAAGCTTCCATTAATCAATGATTCCACGCCAATTTTTTGTAAGGCCAGACCCATACCGATGGCATTTCGTGAGAAAATTGAGCAACAGTTACAACAGTTAGTCGAACAAGACATCATCACACCTGTAAATGACTCAGATTGGGGTACGCCAATTGTACCCATTCCAAAATCTGATGGTGAAATCAGAATATGTGGCGATTATAAGTCAACGATAAATCGATTCCTTAAAGACTTTCGGTATCCACTACCGCGTATTGAGGAAATCTTCGCTTCAATGCAAGGAGGACAATTGTTCTGGATGATGATGCGCAAAAGTTGTGCACTCTCAGCACACATAAAGGATTGTTTCGCATGAAAAGACTTCCATTTGGCGTGAAGATAGCCGCTTCAATTTTTCAAAAGACAATGGAGTCGCTTCTTTCTCAGTTTGCCAATGTTTTTTGTTTTCAAGATGATATAGTAGTCACAGGAAATAATTTTGCTGGTCATTTGAGCACGCTACGGAAAGTGCTGACTAAACTTCAAGAAGCTGGTCTACGACTGAACGTCGGTAAATGCAAATTCTTTCAGAGCAAAATCTCATACTTAGGTTTTGATGTGGATAAAAATGGCCTTAGTAAGAATCAAGAAAGGACAAAAAGTGTCATTGATTCGCCGCAACCCACAAACGTTTCTGAACTACGAGCATTCATCGGCATGGTTAATCATCATTCGAAATTTATTCCGAATTTTGCTCAGCGTATGATACCACTATATGATTTGCTAAAAAAGGATGTTGATTACGTTTGGACAAGAGCTTGTCAAGAAGCATTCGAATCGATGAAGAAGGAAATTTGTTCAGATACCATTTTAGCTCATTTTGATGCAAATAAGCCAATAATTCTTACGACAGACGCATGTGGCACAGCCGTCGCAGGTCGTTTATCTCACATATTTGAAGATGGATCTGATAGACCGGTTGCATTTGTCTCACGTGCATTAAATAACGCCGAGAAAAATTATAGTACGTTTGAAAAAGAAGCACTTGCTATTATTTTTAGTGTGACGAAATTGCGTCAGTATTTGTTAGGTAATAAATTTATTCTTCGAACGGACCATAAACCATTAGTCACAATATTTGGAGAGAATAAAGGTATTCCAGTGATGGCAGCCGCTCGAATTCAGAGATGGGCTCTTCTTCTTTCAGGTTTCAATTACTCTATTGAGTATGTCAAAGGCGCACTTAATACGTCTGACAGCTTGTCACGTTTGCGACAATTCGAAACCACCACAATCCATGAAGAGGCTTCATACATAAATTATGTCGGTTTTGTCAACATCACACAAATTGATTACAAAACTATTGCGTTGCATACACGCCGTGATCCAATTCTTTCGAAAATAATGGATTCCGTTCAGAATGGCACACTCAATAATTTGCAAGGCGATGACTTTAAAGCATATCGATCAAAGGCACTTGAGCTATCAGTTGAAAGTGGATGTGTTCTTTGGGGATATCGCACGGTAATTCCAAGTAAATTACAAAAAGCTGTCTTGGAAGCTCTTCACATGTCTCACTTGGGAATTGTGAAAACAAAGTCACTCGCGCGCTCATACGTCTATTGGCCGAATATCGATAAAGACATTGAATTCATGATTAAGTCATGTGAACCGTGTCAATTGACACAACCAAATCCAGAGAAGAGTTCACTAATTCCATGGACTCCAACAGATTCTGCTTGGAAAAGAATTCATATCGATTTTGCAGGTCCAATTAAGGGATTCATGTTATTCATTGTGATTGATTCTTTTTCTAAATGGGTCGAAGTGTTTAAAACGAAAGACATCACATCAGCTTTTGTGATCGCCAAGTTGAGGGAAACATTCTGCCGTTATGGTTTAGTTGACATCATTGTCAGCGATAACGGAAGGCAATTCACTTCTGCCGAATTTCAAGAGTTCGTCAAACAAAATGGCATAAATCACATTTTCACAGCACCGGGCAATCCGTCCACTAATGGCCAAGCTGAAAATTTTGTCAAAACGCTCAAAAAGTCGATTGTTGCGAATATTAACAAGCACAAGAACATCGATATGGATGAAGTACTGAACAAATTTTTATTCGACTATCGCATCACTAAACACTGTACGACAAATCAATCACCTTCGAAAATAATGTTTGGTAGAGAAGCGAAATCGCGATTTAGTTTGATGAAACCACCGCTTATTCGTGAAACCATCATACAAAAAAATCAAACGGCAATAAAGAATTACAAAGGCAAACGTAACGTCGAATTTTCAAAGGGACAGCAAGTTTATGTCCGAAATTACAAGAATCCAAATAAACCTGGTTGGTCACCAGCAATTGTTAAGCACAAGATCGGTCCTCGCAATTACACTTGTTTGCTCATACGAGAAAATCGTGACATCAAACGTCACTTAAATCAAATCCGCGGAGCAGTGAATGATGATGGTGCATCGGAAACAAGTGCAACGTTAGAGCAAAACGATGAAGTCGAGCCGACTGATATCGTAGATGATGAACAAACTGGAGCATCCAGCGAAGATGAAGAGACCTCTGAAAACGAGCATGAAGCATCTGGTGGGGGAGAGGAGTCGTTCGACACAGCGAATAGTTCAAATGATTCAGTCACTATGGCTGATAACACACTGATCGATGGCTTTCCCATGCCCATACCTGAGCCGCAAGTGCGGCAACCGCAACGAGCCTGTTCGAAGAAGGCAGCTGAACAAATCACAAAACAATTGCAACCGAATCGGAATCGCTAGCTTCTTCGACACAAGCTTTGCACATAAATGTTATCACATTTCAATCGAATCGTATTCATTCAAAACATATTACAAATTCTATACCTTTTTATTTTACACTTTAGTATTCCAAACATGTAAATAAGATCATCAATCTAAAACAATGTAAATAACAAATGAAAAGTATGAATTCCGTGCAACTATCTTGAGAAGGGAGATGTTGAATATGAATAAAGTTGACAGTTCATAGTTGCACGTATGAAACGATTGACTCATTGAAATGGTTCACTTTGACATTTCTACATTCGCATGTTTAGCTATAAGTAATTCAATAAAGAGCATTCATTCTTGTCATAGCATTCAATTCACTCGCATCTTTTCATTACCGATACACCACAATGTTTACACCACATTCCAAATGAATCGGTTGCCAAGCACAAATT
>NW_022599126.1:0-492 GCF_009176505.1 Sitodiplosis mosellana | reverse complement strand
TACACCACATTCCAAATGAATCGGTTGCCAAGCACAAATTACTGAAATATGTTCAATTTGTGTATTTTTTTTTCTCACAAAATTGTCATCCACTGTAACAGTGACAATTTGTTGTGTTTTCCCATCGTTGTTGTTATCGTGGTGTCAATACAATTTTTTCTTTGCGACTGAACTGGACTGGTTGGAGCAGAGATTGAAAGCACTTGGCGCAAGCATAAATATAAATGCAAAAATGGTGCGTGTCAATTGTACTCGAGTTCGGTGGCCGTATAATAACAGACTGAAAATTCGGTCAAATCTCAATGGCATTAAGTGTGGCTGAGATGTCAAAACCAATGACATGCCAAAGAAAAAATATGAAGCTGCAGGACAGAAGCATGGTTCTTATTTGTCACCAACGTTTTTGCTTCGGAGCAAAATGTGATCGAATTGAGTGATTGGCAATACACAAACGATACCTAATCAAGAGATTCAACTCAATGGCCTTCATTA
>NW_022599125.1:1092-2470 GCF_009176505.1 Sitodiplosis mosellana | reverse complement strand
CTGTGCGATATTACTATGTCACAAAAATGTATCGGTAGTATTATGGTCATATTACAACCAATACCACTTTGTTACATAGTAATATCGCACAGCAGAGCAGATAAAATACATACAAAATCGCCACTCTCGCCAATAGTAATGATGGTAATTTGACAGATCACCATTGTTATATGTGAATCGTACTAATTCCTTTCTGAGTGAGTTGTTATCCAATTCTAACATAAGCATTTTTGGCGACGGAGCGAGCGTGCGTATCGAATTTCATTATGGAGCTAAAGCACTACAAAACTAAAGCATTTTGGTTCGGTAGATTTGCACACGAGAATTTCATGCAGGCATTTTTCTAGATTAAAATATTTTTTTTAACGAAGAACCAACTTGGCACTAGAAAAAATGTGAAGAAATTATTTTGCGTGTAATTCCATTTGAATAAAAAAAGAACACTTTAGTTTGACTCTCTTCGTAGTCCGTACCGCTACAATGCACAAATTCAAGTACACAAAGCGTGGGTCGCATTGGACGGCAATGAAATGCATACATGCGCGAGGGGGGGGGGGGAATCGATTTTGCCGGGGGGAAAATTTTTTTCCCCCGGGGAAAAATATAAACCCGATTCGCGGGCTAGGGAGTGGCTAAACCCCCCCGGAACAGTTTGTATCTCAATGTATTTTGACGAGATCTATCGATTGGAGCTTCCCCCGAGGTCAACTGACCCATTTCCTGACCCCCCACAGGCAGCGCCGTAGCCAGGCCGGCGCAATGGGTGCATTGCACCCTCCAAAAATTTCAAAGGTCCAACAAAATCGGGTTTCAAAGGTGCAACAAAAGAAAAATTTCGATTTTGCACCCTCCAATTTTTTTTCTGGCTACGGCGCTGCCCACAGGGCTATTATCGATGATGCTTCCCTTACATATACATTACTCCAAAAAATGGTCTGGGGTGGGTGAGGGGGCAATATGGGTGGGTCCAATCGATAGATCTCGTCAAAGTACTCTGACAATACCCCCCCATTTGGGGGGGTAAAACCCACTCCCAAGCCCAAAAATCGCATTTGAAAATATACCATTAATTCAATGGGAAGAATCATAAAAATCCAATTTTCAAGCTTAGGAATGGGTTTTACGCCCTGTTGGAAGGGTGTTTGTTAGGGTACTTTGACGAGATCTATCGATTGGACCCACCCATATTGCCCACTGACCCTCCCCTGATTAATTTCCTGGGATGTTGTTTGAATTTCTTCCCGGGAGAAAAAATAATTTCTTCCAGATTGCGCAAATCTTTGTTTTTTTTAATCCTAACTATATTATGATGTACATTAAGAGTACTTAGAAGTACTTAAGAGTACTTAAGAGTACTTAAGAGTACTTAAGAGTACTT
>NW_022599125.1:0-1082 GCF_009176505.1 Sitodiplosis mosellana | reverse complement strand
TACTTAAGAGTACTTAAGAGTACTTAAGAGTACTTAAGAGTACTTAAACCGATTTTTTCTCACTTTTTTCCATATTTATGACTAAAATTCGAAATTTATTCAATATTTTTGGACACGGTCTTCGACAAAAAAGTAGCCAGTGTAAAAATAGACAACCTTTCTGAACATATAAATCCAAAATAAGCATGTTCTGACCACTTATTTGGCTCGAAATTTCACTTTCAAAAATCTTAACTCAAAACACATTGGATGTGATTTTGTTGGGTTAAGTGTTCAGAAGAGTTGTTTGTTTTTACAACGGCCACAATTTCGCCGAAGACAGTATCCAAAAAAATGAATAACCTGCGAATTATGGTTGAAAAAGTGCAAAAATCGATTATTTTTACAATATTTTGTACTGGAGCAAACACCAGATGGCATTTTTTGGGTAAACGGATAGTCCCAATCGATAAATATTGTCGAAGTAGTCTAACAAATACCCCAAGCCCGAAAATCGCATTTTAAAATATACCGTGAACCGTTGAATCATTGAAATCCATTTTTTGAGCTTGGGGATGGGTTTGACCCCCCCAAATGGGGGGGTATTTGTTAGACTACTTTGGCAATATTTATCGATTAGACCCACCAATGTTGCCCGCCGACCCTTCCCTGACCAATTTACTGAGGGAGATAATATTTTCGATTTGCAGGTCCCCGAAAGAGGGTCAGTGGAGGGTCAGAAGGCAAAATGGGTGGGTCCAATCGATGGATCTCGTCAAAGTACCCTAACAATACCCCCCCCCCATTAGGGGGGTAAAACCCACCTCCAAGTCCAAAAAACGCTTTTCAATGATTCAAAGATTCATGGTATATTTTCAAATGCGATTTTCGGGCTTAGGGATGGGTTTTACCCCCCCAAATAGGGGGCGTTTTGTCAGAGTACTTTGACAAGATCCATCGATTGGACCCACCCATATTGCCCCCTGACCCTCCCCAGACCATTTTTTAAGAACCTGCAAATCAAATCGGTCAAGGAAGGGTCAGGGGGCAATATGGGTGGGTCCAATCGATAGATCACCCCCAAGTTTTCTAACAAATACCCC
>NW_022599124.1:0-1120 GCF_009176505.1 Sitodiplosis mosellana | reverse complement strand
AATGTGCAAATGAAACAACAACAAAACCATCGAATCGAGAAAATAGAATAGGCATAGAGAGAGGAAGATACGCATTTGAACTTACTGTGCTCAACAACAATATATTCAAAAGAAGCTGGAAAAGTGCCACTTGATAATCAGCAAAATAATAATACGTGACGCATATATTGAAAATGAATCGACAAGAGACACCCACCGTTGCCGTCATCGTCGTTCACCACGTAACATATTTTCCGTATATCTACGATGCGAGCGATTTCCATTGAATCTACACTATAAACCATTTTTAAGCAGTATTTGCATAAGGCGCACTTGAAATATTCAAGCATTTAACCTTAACACGCACGCAGCACGCATCCTGGTGCTGATGCTACCGATATCGAAGTGCTTTTTGGGTAAAAAAAATGGTGCCATGGAAGCAGCACCAGCACCAACAGCATCAGCAACGATGGCAGAAGCAGCAGCAGCATCCAAACAGGGCAGTACATATACTAGTACTTGATCTACGGGGATACATGGTATCTCGGTGCCGAGATTAACATAAATATACACGCACTTTCGCAACGTAATAATGCACAGACAAACTGCAGATGGGCGACACAGATAGCAATGGCTGTATCAGCTAACACACTCTCGCAATCGCGCACGCACGCACGCATGCACGCACACTATACCAAAAGTGGATCCATCAACCATAAATATTTCTATCTTCGACAAGTGTGAATTATTACCAGTCGCACGATTTAGATATTCCGATCAGTTATGCTGATACATACCATCACTCGAAAATATATTGGCTTTCCGATTCCAATGCTCCTCTCCGTTTTTTCGAAATGCAAACAAACCCCTTAAGCACACTCTTGAAATCGTTGAAATCCATTCGGAAACTTTTTCCGAAGAGCACATCACACAGGCACTCTTGCACGCTCACGCACAACGAATACTCTCAATGGTTTGTCGTGTCTTTATTGTTCCATTTGCGAACTTCCTCATCCAGCCAAAGTGAATGTGTATGGCTGTACAAATTCAACATATTTGAAAACCTGGCTTTAATTTATAATACCTGCAACCATACGTTATTCCTCGAAACTTAAAATAGAAATATTTTCGGTATATATAT
>NW_022599123.1:915-3216 GCF_009176505.1 Sitodiplosis mosellana | reverse complement strand
TACAATTGGTTACATCCATTCAATTGTTTAAATATATCCAAAATACGCGAGGCCTACGGTATAGAAAAGAAGTTAAAAGGACAATCGATTTATGTGAAAACACTCGGCACGACAATTTTCAAATACTTAAATACTAAAGTATTAGGTATAGTAGTACTTATCATAGTAACAAGTTTTTGAAAATTGTCGTGCCGAGTGTTTTCACATGAATGATTGTCCTTTTAACTTCTTTTCTATACCTCTATTGGATCATTTCCATGCCATTGGAATAGAGGTATTCATATTGAATCAATTGAATGAATGAAGGCAATTGTGCGCCCCACTATCATGAGTATTCAATTGTTTTTCTCAACATAAAGTGAGTCCGCCGCAATCACTCAGCATTCATGATCAGGATACCGGAAAACCGTGAAGTCCTCCGCTGTCATTGCCCAAAAAATGAAATAATTCGAATACTCAATACCTTGCTCAATACCAACTGCTATGGATAAACCTTCACCATTAGCAAGACGACAAAATGCACCAAAATCCAACCAACTCAAGTTTCCTTATGTACATTGAACATAATTATGGACAAATGGAAATACAAAATCAAATGTTACGCTTTTGTTAATGAATTTATTAAATGCGCCGTATTCATAAAAGTGAAATAGAAAAAAAATATTTTGAGATAGAAAAAAATGATTGAATGGATGTCCAGTGCATTTGTCTACTTTTTTGTGATCGCAAATATTAATTCGAAATTCATTGCATTATTGGACACAGTATATTCCATGAAGTAATTTAACGGGCTGCTATTGCCGTTTTGGGTTGTTTTAATTATCAAATGGGCTGCTCTTAAATGATTCACTGAGAATAAAAGTAACTTATTTTGCCAGTCTAAACGCAACATAAAAAAATCGCCGAACAAAGCGAAACATAGTCCTGTTACTCTATTAAGAAGGAACATGGGATTTTTATATACACTTATTATATGTGACGTTTTGTTCGAATAACAGAATTAATAAGTCCCTTGAGTTGAGAAAATGTTTTGCTTAAGTATAAAAAATAATGATTTTAGAAATAAATTGAGAATAAGCACAGATAGACAATCTTGTATATATAGAAGTACTTTGGTTACGATACAAGTGAAGCCGATCTTTGCTTTCTCAGTGTGGGCATTATTTTTTGTGCTGCTGCAACTTTTTGATCGAATGGTTTATTAAATCATCTGAATCGTCTTTGCTATGCTGAAGACCATCTGCGCCTGTTGTATATTGATGCTCACTTCGTTGTCATCATCCATGTAGTAGCATAAAAGAGCAGCTTCGTGTTGTCATACAGTGTCGACCTCGTATTGTGTTGGTTTGGTTTTGAGTTTGATTTGAACGAATACGCCGAAACCTAAAATGCAATACAATTATTAAAGAGAACTTTATATTTAGATTTAGATTTTATTTCATTTCTATTACGAACTACCTTGGCGAGATCTCAACCTTTATACATATTTGTATCATTGAACATCGTTCATCAATTTTGTTTTGATTCTTCTTTTCGTTCATTCCTAAGATGAAAAATGAGCATAGAAATTAGAATGGATAAAAGCAAAAAATCAACCAATCAATCGATCCAACATACATGAAATATTTTTCGATGCACTCAATTTTGCAATATCGCTTCTTTTCAATAAGAACGCCACAACCAAAACACGTTGTGTTTTTCTTTACTTCTTTTTCTAATTTTTCATTTTTGGTCTTCAATTCATCCAGGTCATGTTTCAATGATTCGATTTCTCCACATTTGGCTTCGAATTCTCTCAGTTTATTGTTCAATGCTGTTATTTCATTGTCTTCGGCTTCCAATATCTTGATTCTGGAATTTAAGCTCTTGATTTTTGCATCTTTCTCAGATATTTCGGCGGTTTTGGAAATGACCAATTGCCTCAATGAATTCATATTGGCTTGATATTTTGGATATGCATAAACCATGTCCTTTGCATTTTTCAACATGGATTTCAGAACTGTATCTAGTGTTTGATACATTTCATCTTCATCTTCATCTTCAGCTTCTTTATCTTCATATTCGAATTCGGACAAACTCCCTATTTCCTCAATATCTGGATTGGATAGCCCAAGATCCAACCGAGCTCTTTTTGTGCGTGTAGAGCAACCTTTTGCTGAAGGCGTATGTTTTCGTATCAACATATTATGATTATCTCGTTTGGCTTCTAAATCACTCCCCGATGCTCTTGAGTGTGGTATACTGCTTTCCTCTGGAAGTTGATTGGGAGCTGATGGTTCCAATGCTATATGAGCCGTGTCA
>NW_022599123.1:0-905 GCF_009176505.1 Sitodiplosis mosellana | reverse complement strand
GTTGATTGGGAGCTGATGGTTCCAATGCTATATGAGCCGTGTCACTCACATTTTGCTTCTGAGTTGAATCGACCTGTTCTGATGCTGATGGTGGTACTGTCAGTATTTCTGGCTCTTCAATTGGTTTTATCATATTATCACAGTGTTCAGTGAGTTTTTCGGGATTGATATGAACGATTCTCTCGGCATAATTAAAGAAACCGTACTTTTCCTTGATATTGGAAATGTATTTTTCAGCATCCTAAAAATATTTATTTCATTTTTATATTAAATATGTTCAGATTTTTTTATTCTGTGTATTCTACTGAAAAAAATCAATTCCAAATTACCTTTAATGCAACTTTGAACAAATCGTATTCTACGATTCTTGCCTTAATATCTGGCCGCTTCTCTGTGTAAATCAGACAATCTTCAACGTTTACCTGGGCATTTAAAAATTCACCAAAATAAATGACATTGGCCTTTCTCCCTTGTACTGACATTAGTTTGGCTGGCCAGTAGTTGAATCCTTCTGTTTTGCCCCATATCAATAAATGGAGTGGATCGCATAGTTCAATCATTGAATTTGCGGATTTTATCCCATTTCTGTAGCATTGTGCGCATAGTTTAATGTATTTTAAATCAGATGCAACGACTTTGACTAATTTAACTGATGACTTTTTGACTTCTTTTGAATTCGGATGTTTCTTCTTGCACAGTTCCGTGAATTCCTTAATATCTGCTTTGAAATCATCAAAACTCGAATAACTTTTGTCTTTCATTGCACGAAGTCCTCCAGCGTCCATTTCAACGAAGCAAAGATTCGCTATATTTTGGAACTGTTAAACAAATTATTTAGGCTGAGTCCAACTCAATGAGAAAACCACGCTACAAATATACCGCGTGTATTCCTGCGCACGCTACGT
>NW_022599122.1:4549-6839 GCF_009176505.1 Sitodiplosis mosellana | reverse complement strand
GACCAAAAAATACGAATATCAGACTAAATTCCCCCAAAATTGTCCGAAATTCAATCCGAAATTCATACTAAAATTTATAAAAACCGTACCAAATTTTACGAAAAAGATACTAAATATTTCCGAAAACCAGACCAAAAATACAGAAATTTCCTTATTTTAGAAGAGAAGAAAAATAGTAAAATTCATATTGTATTCAGATTGAGGTCAAAGCCCTTTTTATTTCTTACATGAAGAACTGTCTGTATTACGATTCACATTGTATTTTTCATTATTCACGTTGCATTGTATTTATTATTGACGTATCAAGCTTTTGTGTGCATTTTTCTTTCGTCCAGGCTTATTTCTTGCTGCAAGTAGAATCGGGTTCGCATTGCTGGGACATTCAATAATTTCTTCTCTTAACGCAATTGCCACAATATGTTTACAAATATGGTTTTTAAAAAAAACTGGGCACGTACATGTTGACTGCGTTTTCCATTCAGCATCGTCAAAATTTAATAACCAAAACATCTGGTAGCCATAAGTGACATACTGATCGAAAGATTTCCACTGTTGTTTGGTTAAACTTTTATAATATGTAAATGTGGCGTTTTCCTTTGGACATTGTGCTGAGGGGAGAACATAAACTGTCCGTCCGGTAGATTTTGCAGTGGCCTTGAATGTTTTGAATCCAGCGGTTTGCATTTCTGCTGATGTCATCATTAGGTTTCTTGTTATATTTGGTTCCGATGCAATGGTTCGTTTTTCAGTAGCAAACTGTTTTGAAATTTCGTTCGTCATATTTTTCATGGCGATAAGAAATTCTTCTAACGGTAGCCGTCGACGAAAAGTAATCTGTCTTTTGATCAGTGCATTATGAGACTCTAAAGCGTTGTTGGTAGAGGGTGTATATACAGATGCACCCTCAAACCAGTTGGAGTGTGCGCCCAACCACTCTTTCTTGAAGTAATCAACGAAATTGGGTTCTTGATTTTTCCATTTATCCAAGAATAACCCCGACATTAGATCAAATACACTCTTATTCGGCGCCATTTGGATTTTGCGTATGTCATCAACTATAAGTGGTTTATTGTTCTTTGCCGCAAACGGACGTTTCCTCACATTTCTTATCACATGCGCGAAACACATAATGTCGATTTCAGCCGAATTTTCGTATACATTATAATATGCGTTCCTAATGGCATCAGCTCCATCAGCTATGAGTTTCTTTGGGCTAAATTGACGATCTGGAAAATGTTTTTCGATGGCTTCTTTCACTGATCGAAACACAAATTCATAGTCTTCGGTCGTCTCGTTCGACGAACATGCGTACACCATTGGATGGAACCGCTTCAATCGATCAACTGTGCCGAGGATTATGAGGGGGAAACCCATCCAATTGAGTTTATACGTTGCATCGATACATATGGTTTGCATTGTAGACAGCCTTTCCAACAGTCGGGGTGTAGACAGTGTAAAACGAAAACCGTTTTTACTTGCTTGAGTGTTACACTGGTACGACAGAACGAATGCGTCATCAACATTTGTAGGATAATTTGAATTCTCCTCGCACCAGCTCATGAGGTCACCTAAATTTATCATTTTTTCCGTATCACCTCTTCTGTACTTCCGTAAGCAATATTCTAATTGCCGGCTACTGGGATCTGGTTCGTCAACAAAAATATTTTGTTTTTTGCGAGCGGAATCGATATGAAGAAGAACTGAAGCCGCTCTCGTCGTTCCCTTCCCATACAAATCATGGATAAATTCGATCATTTCTTCAGAAATGGGTCTATTTTTCATACTTTTCAGTAGTTCGTTATGATTGTGCTCTTCATCGTTTGTTTGAAGAATTACTTCGTTTGAATCGGACGGCAGAAAAACAATATAACGTCGACAACACCAATCTTCTCTCTTACGATCTTTGGGTATTTTTTTACACCTAAAGTAAAACTTTTGGCCGCAAACAAGATCTTTGTAATCAAAAATTACATAGCCCTCTGCGGTTAGGAAATCGTCGAGTTCGTCCAAGCTCTCCCATTTGCTGTGAATAGTCCACTCGTATTTTTTTCTTGTGGTTTCTTTTTCTTTGCCAGTCATAACCGTTATATTGTCATCATTGCATTGTAAAAATTGAATGTTTTGACGTACATCATCAGAATCTTCAAGTATTAATGAATCATCTTCATTCGAAAAATCCAAAGTGTTTGCTGGACTTTCAACCTTGGAAACGATAGACATAGCAATGTAAACGACGATGCAAAGTAAAAAATTAAATATTTCCAATTGAAACTATAAATACCAATGAGAT
>NW_022599122.1:0-4539 GCF_009176505.1 Sitodiplosis mosellana | reverse complement strand
TGAAACTATAAATACCAATGAGATGTCCAACGTTTTTTCGATCTGTGCCATACTTTTGTTTGTCGATTTGGTAGCGTTTGTGGGATTCTTCTGGGACTCGCTCCCGGATTTCTTTGCTCTTGTTCTTTTTTTTCGTTCTTTTCCGGCGGACTGTAAACATTGCAGCGATGAAGTGAGAAAAAAAAATTAAAATTGAATACATCGATAGAAACAATCCAAATGTTGCAAAACTTTTTGATCACACATCAATAAATACTAATCCCTTTAAATTGTCATGTAATGATTAATCACACCGGTACCTGCTTTTTACGTAGCGACAAATTTTCTTCAACAAATGATGTAGTTGAATTGTCAAGGCAGTTAGAGTCAAAACTATCGTCCGTATAATACATTCCAATGGAGTCACTATCCACACATTTCTTCATGTTGAAAACAAATAGCAAACTATTAGCAATGCAGAGTTTATGAATTGATTGCAATAAATTTTACCTTATTTTGGCTATTTTCAGAAACAAGTTCAACTGACTCGTATTGTTGGTCTGTTCGTCGTCTCTTTGATTCGGCCTTCTTAAAGCAATCGATTGCCGATGCTTTTCTTTTGGTAGTTCTTGTATTCATTTTAATAGCATAAATCAAATAAACACGGTGGAAATATATCAGTTTTTCTCAATACTAAATTAACTTTTATTTAAAGAACTTTCAGGTTATTAATAATAAAAACAACTGTTCAAATTTTCGTGAATGTATTTCTTCTTTGCTTGGTTGAGGATGATTTGCGATTTCACATATCGTTGGTGACAGTTCAATTACATTTATCATATTTTCGTGATGAACGAACAAATAATCTATTACGTTGCAATGAAGAAATAATCTATTACGATGCAATGAAAATTTCAACGTCTAATTTTTTTAATTGGAATTTTCGGAATATCGCCTTTGTCGATGAGGTCTTTCAATATTTCTATTATTCTCATTTCATCTTCTGATCGCATGAACGGTAAATTATTGAGAACATATGTGAGACTCCCTTTTCCAGCAACAAATTCTCTAATCAAATCGGTTTTCTCCTGTAGTGAACCTTGGTACTTTTTTCTGGCTTCTTCTTTTGCTTCACAGCTTACTGGTTTAAGAAAGTTTTCCCATTGTGCTGCTATAGTGACCTTCGTAAACAGAACTCGTGATCCATTATCGTACATTTCTTTCTTTGCTATATCAGAAAGTATTGAGTAGGCGTTGTGAATAACATTAAACTTTTCCTTTGCTTCTTCCTTCTCATTGATTGGCACCCGATCTGGATGAAAAGTGAGCGCCAGTTTATAAAAACTTTTTTTCACTGCAACGAATCATATCAATGCGATGTTTTTTAAATGTGATCTCTGTTGAAACACAATAAAATACGTACCATCTTGAATTTCAGCATTTGGTTTCAACTGAAGAATTTGATATAAATCACGAGTACCGAAGTATTTTTCTGCACTCATTTTGAGATCGAACAACTTTTGCGAAATAAAATGATAATATGAAATGTCATTCATATTTTGTTTGCTGACATCTATTCTAGTACATCTAATTGCTAGTGTCAAATGCATTAGCAACATAACCAATATCGCCATGATATTTTCTATGTTCGTTTAAAAGCAATATTTTTTGTCTTTAAATATTAAAAGTATAGTTTTTGTCAAACAAACAAGAAGTGCAATTAAATAATATGGAAAAAAGAACATCAAAGCGAATCAAAGAGAATAAAAATAAAACAGACAACGTATTAACACCAAATACAGAACAAATTTCTATTGACAACAAAAGTGAACATAATGTAACGAAAACGGTAAGCAACACATGATGAACAAAATTCATGATGAAAACACAGTCGAACAAACTGAGGCTGATTTTCATCTCATTTTAGAAACTATTCTTTTTAAAACATTGTGTGTATTTTTTCTAGACCGTCGAATCCCTCAAACGGAAACACAGTACGATTGACACGAACCAGGCAAATCGACGGAATGCTTTGTGTAAAAGTGTACATTCCGCTGAAAAACCCACGACAAACAAAGAGCCAAACCATCCCGAATCGCGTCGATCTACCAGAATTCACATTGCAACGAAATATCAAACAAATGCATCGGAAGTTCCAACTAAACATAATCGATTCCAAACATCTAAGAAAGACAAGGAAAATACAGTCGAACAAACTGAGGTTGTTTTTCATCTCATCCTGAAATCTATTCTTTTTTAAACATTGTGTGTATTTTTTGCAATTTAGTCCGTCAAATCCCTGAAACAGAAAAACATTACAATTGACACGAACCGGCCAAGTCGACGGAATGCTTTGTGTAAAAGTGTACATTTCGCTGAAAACCCCACGACAAACGAAGAGCCCAACCAACCCGAATCGCGACGATCTACCAGGAATCACAATGCAACGATAAACAAAACAGATGCAATGCCAAAAAAAAACAAAAGAAAGACAAACGCCACATCACGCCTTAGCTTGAAAGAAAGAATAGCGCATGAATCAGCCGAAAAGGTATTCATTGAAAATGAGGTAGTTATGGCATCTGTTCCAGGATATCCACCTTGGCCCGCGCGGATAAATAAAATTGACGGTGTATCCATTGAAGTCGAATTTTTTGGTACCAGTGAAGTGTATGTGCCTAAGCGTTTTATTATTTATTCAATGTTCATTTTAAGTGTTTTTCTTCTCTCTTCAGAAATCCACTTCGAAGTCACGCAGTGAATAGATTCGAACTTAATAAAGCAATACCATTACTTGATAGAAGAGGCTACAAAAAATCTATGCGGGAGCTCGAAATGATTTTAGGCGTCCCAAATGAATTTTCAGTATTCCAACAATAAAATACAATAATGGAAATAAAAATAAAATTTAAAAAAAAATCTGAACATAAATTACACCGTGTAACAAATTTCAACTTTTTTTTCTGCACATGAGAAACTCCAATTGCTTGTTTTAGAGGACCAAAAACCAAGCACTTTTGCATCATTAGTTTCTTCGAAACCACGTCTAGATTTTTTTTTATCGATTTCTGTAGTTCTTTTGGAAACCTGAAAAATCAGCGATTTTTGTTTATACTCAAAACATCATTTTTTGCTCATTTCTTGGCTGGTGTTTATTGAAAATGATTGAAAACGATTGAAACTACAATAATACATTGAATTGGGGAAAGAAAAATCGATTTTTTTTGGAAATTTTTGGATTTTTGCTCATTTTTATGGAAAAATTGACTTTTTTTGCATTTTAATCGAAATTTCTTCGCTCTTATCTATTGAAAAGGATAGAAAACGATTGAAATTATAATTCTACTTTGAAATGAACCTATATCGGGAAAAAAAATCTCATTTTTTTTGGAAAATATTGGATTTTTGCTCATTTTATATGAAAAAATTGACTTTTTTTGCATTTTAATCGAAATTTCTTCGCTCTTATCTATTGAAAAGGATAGAAAACGATTGAAACTACAATAATACATTGAATTGAACCTATATCGGGAAGAAAAATCTCATTTTTTTGGAAAATTTTGGATTTTTGCCCATTTTATATGGAAAAATTGACTTTTTTTGCATTTTAATCGAAATTTCTCAACTCAAATCTGTTGAAAATGATAGAAAACGATTGAAATTATAATTCTACTTTGAATTAAGGCTTTTTGGGAGTGTAAAAACTTGGTCGTCGAGTTTTGCGCTTATGTAGATCGGGGTCTGTTGAACGGCAGATTGACCAACAGTATTCGCCCAACATATGCGTCCCATCTTTCCCTTTGAAGCGTTCTTCAATTGTTGAAATATCCTGGTGGAAACGCTCGCCTTGTTCGTCGCTACATTGGCCGCAGTTGGGAGGGAAGAAGTCCAAATGGTTGTGCAAAAAATGTATTTTTAGGGACATATGCACACCCATTTCCTGGAATGCAGTTAACATGTCATCCACGATTTCTTCATAGTTCTCAGCTCGTGTGTTGCCCAGAAAATTTTCACAAACATCGCGTATTCCCAAAAATGCTCGTTTCTCGAGTGGAGAGAGCATGTTCAGAAATTCGGCGCTTCCAAATAACTTATTAGTTTGTTTCCCGTTTAGACCACATCCTTCCACTTTTGCAGGGGTCAATTGATTCTTGAAATATCCGATCAAAAATGTCAATGTGTCTGGGTTTATGCGGTACAATGCTTTGAGAAAGTTTTTGATCAATCCCAATTTTATGTGCAAGGGTGGCAATATAACTAATTCAAAATCAATCAATGGCTCGAAAACAATGCTATATTCGCCGATTTTGCGGTTATCTCGAGCTTCCCATTCAAAACCATAGTGAAAATCGTCAGCGCGGCCTTCCCACTTGCACAATAAACACTGATGCTTTGAGTATGCTTGCCTAATCCCACAGAGAATCGCAACCATTTTGAGATCGGAGCATACTTGCCATTTATACGTATCGTATTCAATGAGATGAAGCATCAATTTAATAGTGTCGTAATCCTCTTTTTGATATCTACCGTAGGCAATTGGAATGGATGGATAGACATTTC
>NW_022599121.1:0-6087 GCF_009176505.1 Sitodiplosis mosellana | reverse complement strand
ATGGGCCTCGGCCACATCGTGTCCCACCATTGGGTCCTTTCCCTTACTTTTTGGTCAAATTCTAAAAAGCCATCCGATTGAAGTACAGCTGAAGTTTCGGTTTTGAGAATCGCATTGCAATACTCTATTAGGTCGTTGCGCTTAAATAGAACGGCTAGTTCATAGGCCCACAATACTGTATCTGGGGTTATATATTGCATCAAAAATGTTGAACACACATCCAAACATTCGGCGACTTCGTATTTGTCGCCAAGATACATGACACTAGAAACATGTTCCAGTCTCAATGTTACATCGGTCGACTAAAAAAACTGTAAAAACTCCTTGAACGCTTCGAATGACACATCGACGATTTCAAATTCAGCTTTTTCTTCTAGTGAACCATAAAACATAGTGTAAAACACTGGACTGGCGGCAGCTAAGACTATTTTATGCACTGGCAATTTCATCGGCTGATCGCTGTCGGAGTCGAACACAAAATGGAAATCGGCCGTCCTTTCATCCGAAAAAAATTGTTTTTTGGTGGTCAGTGCCGCAACATTGCTGGAGAATGTCGTCTTAATTCGCACCTTTGGCATTTGTGGAATCGCCTTCATTTTCACCACTTTCATTTCCGCCTGAGAATTTTCAGAGTCATTCCCGTTTGCTTGTTCATTTTCACTTTGGATTTCGTCAATGGCGTAGGGCAGAGTAGTTGCATTTGAAAAAATGACAAAAATACTGAACGAAAAAAGAAAGATAATGCTTAGATAAGAACCACAAATGGAAGTTCTTGTAAACTTCATATTCATTTTTCTTGACGAAAATCACTTCCGAATGCAAAAAAAAAAGAATTTTATTTAAACATATTTTAGTGATGAGACTACTTTAGGATACGACCATTTATCGCTGCTTTAGAATGTAATGACTTTGAACGATTGTAAGTAAAATGATTTTAATTTTTACTTTTTATTTTATTTAATGTTCTAATGTTTTCCACTCGAGAGACAAAACATGACTAACAAAAAATGCAAGCTCGTTGAACTTAGGTAGACAGGTATTTTTGCACGGCTATCGGCTAATGATGCGAGAGAGTGACAGTTGCGCCTAATTACAAACGGTTGAAGGATAATCAAGAGCCTCATTAGCCATGCAAAAATATAGGCTTTATTTTCCGTTGCATCTGGCTCAACTAATCTACCCAAGATGAAATGTTGCTAAGTAAATTATTACTTTACTCGTCACATCTACATTTGACAAACATTTACAATTTGCGTGCAATGTGGTTTACCTGAATCGTGGTATGTGTGTTTTTCTTCACTGGAAATTTCCTTATGTTTTCGATAAATAAAAGTCACGAACGAAGTTTAGAAAAACTATTTGGTGAACAATTTTATTATTTTATTTCAGAAAAAAATGACATTTGATATAAAATTCATGGTTGATGTGGATTATTGAGATAATTTCATTTATTAGGTATGTAGCAACTCAGAAATAGGTGTGATATCAGGGCTTCTAGAGCCTCTAGAGTTCAAAAAACTATAGTGATATGATGATTTCTTGCAGCCGGTGATCCGATTAGACTAAATCACAATTCATCACCGTTTCCAAACGTTCAACCGATAAACCAGTGACCAGTCCAGTGGCAGTGTTTTCATAACCCAATTTGGTATCTGGGTGGAATCGAATTTCGACATCCGGCCCAAAGCGAAGCAGCGGCTTGAGTGTATTAAAAGTGTAACTCGATGGTGGCACCTCTTGCTGCAAACATATTTCATACTTGATCCCAGGTTTGATGAGGATTGGTGATGGTAAGTCAACTTGATTTGTTCCATGAGTCACCAATGTTATTTCCCCATTGAAGAGAATTTTAGGAGACTTTTTCTTTTGAGGTTGATCATCGTGACCTTTCGTTGTGATCGTTATTTTCGATATGGGAAACTTTACTACGAAATAAGTCCACTTTTCCTTATTAAAGTGGTACACATTGGCAAATGAAATACCTTTCAACATTAATGACTTGTTAGATGAAAATGTTGTCGTCTCGATGTCTTTTATCACGAAGCTATCTTCTACTATGCGACTGAGACGTATGCTCTGATTATTGGATCCTTGGGCTGAGGCCCATTTCACGAATTTTGTCGGTTGAAATTCCGATGAAGCGACCATTTGAATAATTTCCACCAAATCCTCATTTGCAAATAATGTGGCATTGGGCGGAACAAAATTAAAGAAATTGGCCTGAGAAATTAAAGCGAATGGCATTTCGTAGAATGCTTGACCCAGTTGATCACGTAAATTTTGCGGTTGATCACCATCCAAACCTTTCTGTTGACATGCGGATTTTGCCCAAGCGATGCAAGCTTGGAACACGTCTGTGTTTGGACCACTTAATGGATCCAATTTCAAAATGTGACGAAGTACTTTTTGGTCACATTCCATGAAGCACCTTGATTGGACTACAGCTGAAATTTCGGATTTGGCAAGTGTGTTGCAAAATTCCATCAGGTCTTTACGCTTGAATAGAACAGCTACCTCATATGCCCAACACACGGTGTCTGCTGTCAAATTTTGCATCAAAAATGTTGAACACGCATCCGAACATTCGGTGATTTCGTATTTTTCGCCTAGATACATGACACCAGGGACATGTTCCATTGTCAATGTTACGTCGGCCAAATAGAAATATTGTAAAAACTCCTTGAATGCCCCGAACGATACATCGACAATTTCAACTTCGGTTTTTTCTTCTAGCGAACCATAAAACATAGTGTGAAACACTGGACTAGCAGCGGCTAAGATAATTTTATGGACTGGTAATTTCATCGGCCGATCGTTGTCGGAATCGAACACAAAATGAAAATTAGCCGAGTCTTCGTCCAAAAACAGTTTTTTGGTTGCTCGTGCCGCAGCATTGCTGGAGAATGATGTTGTGACAGTCGCATCCAACGGGACTGGGATAATCGTCTTCATTTTCTTCGCTGATCCGTTTCCGTATGTTATGACTTTTGAATGTGGCTATGATTAGACAATTCAAGTTGATTAGTTGCTGTACATTTACAATTGAAAGAACGTGACTACTGCTTTCGAGACTTACTAGATAGGTCACCTGAAAATTTGTGTTTGGGACAATTGGACAAATGAACAGATAACTTCTCGAACGCTGTGTACTACACGACAGGTGAACTAAAATGACATTGATGTACTTTGTTTGATTAGACTTTTAATTTGAAGTTGGTTCAAAGGAAATTAACATGAAGTTATTTGATAGGAACCGAAAATGGAAGTTCTTGTAAACTTTATATTCATTTTTCTTGACGAAAATCACTTCCAAATGCAAAAAGAATTGATTTTATTTAAACCTACTCCAGTAATGAGACTACCTTTAGTTTACGATTCGACTAATTATTTGCTGCTTTAGAATGTAATGACTTTGAACGATTGTAAGTAAAATGATTTTAATTTTTACTTTTTATTTTATTTAATGTTTTAGTGTTATTCACTCGAGAGACGAAACGTGACTAAAATAAAATGCAAGCTCGTTGAACTTAGGTAGACAGTTATTTTTGCACGGCTATCGGCTAATGATGCTAGAGAGTGACAGTTGCGCCTGATTAAAAACAGTTGAAGGATAATCAAGAGCCTCATTAGCCATGCAAAAATATAGGCTTTATTTTCCGTTGCATCTGGCTCAACTAATCCACCCAAGATGGAATGTTGCCGGGTAAATTATTACAGATATTTGCAATTTGCGTGCAATGGGGCTTATCTGAATCATGGTATGTGTGTTTTTTGGGGATTACAAGGATCATATACGTCGAATTCAACGAAAATCATTCTGAAAAGCATCAATGTTTAACCTTGTGTTTGAGGACTTTTTCATCCATGCCATCACAAAAAGTCATATGGTTAAGCGAAGAGAAATGAAGAACGTAGTTAACTCATACTATAGTTGCAAATAACAATTTTATTTTTCAAATCTAATGGTATTTCGAATCTATTTCAAATTGAGTACAAACATACAAACATTTTTTTGACATGTCAGTTGCTCGCAGCTAATTCGTAGACTTGCTAAACGATTTCTGAGCTACGATTTGCAGCGATTCGTGTTCAGATTTTTATGCGCTTGTTCGAGTCTACATAGAAATTATGCGAATCGTTTCTGTGTCACGATGACAAATAAGCCCATCTCTATGAAGCAAGTATTGTGTTGGAAAAAAGCTGCTTATCTTATATCTTGGCGAATGTTGTAGTGTCACGTTGAACTTCCACCAAACTCTATCAAAACAATTTCATTTTGTTCTAATGAATCGAAAATGAATTTGTTCCGAACATTCGTTTTTGGATGGCTGACCAGCTGAGCTTTTCGTGTGCAGCGGATGTATCTCAGTATATCGACCACGCAGGTCAGTGCATGAATTGCTGAACACAGTTTATGTGTGTAGTTGATGTGGCTTTGCATCGCAACGCACGCCAATCATACACTGACTTCCGTTGTCGATATGCTGAGATATATCCGCTGCACACGAAAAGCTAATCTGCTCAGCCATTCAAAAACGATTTGTTCACAAGCTATACAAATTAAAACGATAAAATATATTTAAGATTAACCATATTTTATGCGGTTTTAAAACGATTGAAATTTCATTTCAATACATGGCAATATATTCACAGGCGATTTTTTTTTAAATTTAAACTAGTTAGTTATCTGAACGAGACTTCAAATCCAGTTCATTTCCCCAGCTGGAAGTGCATCCCATTGGAATTGATGGTCCGTTACCAACTTCACATCCAACTGTCATTTACACTTCTTATATCAATGCAATAGAACGTCATTTCTATTATTGTTGTGAAACTTATCTGTTCTGCGTCATTAAAAAAAAAAACATTGAATTCAGTGGAAAAAAAATCATTTTTCAATCAAATAAGTGACAATCGTTACTCTTATCATTGTTTCCTTGCAAATTTCATTTCAGATTGTTGAAAAAAAGGAACAAAATTTGTAATCGGAGCCCAAAAAAATTCTTGTATTTCTGTCCTTGGCCCAAGGACCTTGGGTAAGAATGAGAGCTTTGTTTATTTCGATTTATTAAGAGTAGTTTTCAGTTGGTTTACTCGTGATTTATTTAGTCGTGGTTTTAATAGCAAGAGTGAGGAATAAGTGTCTGTACAAAAAAAAAGTTTGGGTCTTCAAAACTTTATCAAGACCATTTCTTCTTAAGATTTTCACGTTTCTTCAAGTTGATAAGTTTTTTGATGCAAATCATTTCTGTTTGATTTTTTACCCCTTTAAATAGTGATATTTACATGCTTATTCTCAATACAAAGTCCAATAATTATCGGATAACAATTTTTTGTTTTTTTTTCTTAGATTCAGTTGATGCAATAAATAACAAAGCCGTACTTCGGAAATTAGTCAAAATGAGTGGAATTGCTGTAGCTCATGCAAATCGGGCACCAAATGTGGATGAAAGCAAAAACAAACAGTCAACTTGTGATTACAGACAAAATCCTAGTTTATTTAAGCTGACCATCGAATGTTTCGACGAAATCTTTGAGTATCTATCGTCATGGGATTTGCTTGCAATAGGTCAAACCTGTAAGACAATGCAAAAAGTAGTCGGTGAATATGTCAAAGCAAATTACATTGCAGCTGCAAAATACGGTGAATTCCTCAATGGATTAATCCCGTCAATCAGTTCCCGAGTATTTTTGAACGACGGCACGGAAAGTGGTCAAACATCGGGTTTCAATCAGTTCATCAGATATATTTCCCATTGTGATATTGCATCGGAACCACTTCGCTACATCGAATTGCACAAAAACGACTTCACATCGGTCAATCATTTTTATTTGGAAAACACTTATTTAAATCCATTTCAAATCTATTCCATCAGAAACATTCTCAACAAAATGGAAATCGTCGAAATTCGCTACTGCGTTAGACAATTCGATTTTTATGACACTTTTCTGAAATATTGTGTAAGCAATTTGAAGCGACTATACATAGAGAATGGTTTTCATGGATTCAGAGAGCTACCCGTCGAAAATTGGCTGACCTGACATTATCCGATGCTCTGTCACTTGGAATGGATCCCACGAAATGAA
>NW_022599120.1:0-27374 GCF_009176505.1 Sitodiplosis mosellana | reverse complement strand
ATGATAAGAAAAAAAAAGTTCTATATAAAATTAGCTTTTTTATGTGCACGATTTGCGCGCAACTGATAAGAGATAAGAGATAACTGTCTTCAGCTTAGTTATAGAAGACCTCAAGTACTACAACTTTGCCGAAGACACCATGTTGTTATCTCTTATCAGTTGCGCGAAAACCATGAAGACCGCGAAGGCTAGACGGTACTACAACATATTCTACTTTAACGCCAACAGAATCATCAGAAAACATACTCGCCTTTTCAAAAATATAAATCGAAGAAAAAACATACTCCACTCTCAATCTCACCCATAGATATGTATTATATTATATTTTGAACCGCAATAGCAATGATCTTAGACCATAATCGACGAAATTCGTGCGGCAGGTTGCTTCAAAATTCTGAAACAGGACATCCATGATACTTTAACAATTCATACTCAGTATATCGTAGAGATAGACTTTTTGAACGTGGTGGCGGCGTATTAATTGCAACGAAAAATGAGAAGAAAGCGAAGAAATAAAATACCTGGTGCGGAAAACTTGGAATACATGTGTGTAAAGGCCAGCACAAAATCACACAATGTTTTCGTATCATGGATTATTTTAAGGATTTTTTAGAACGGATCAGAATTTTGAAGAAATACAAAGAGTGTTTTTTTAATATTGATCGAGCGAAGTTTAGTTGAAGTGTCAAGAGTACTAAGATCCAGTGATTATTTAATATTGGCTCTTTTACAGTTAAACCAGTATATCCAAACATATTTAAGGTGGTCAAAAAGTTAAAATCAAGCGAGCGTAGCGACCCAAATTTTTTAATTCAACTCCAATCAGTCCAGCATTGTCATATGGTTGCTAAATTTTCATAAAGATAAAAACTGAGCCACCTAAAGCGTAACCCCATCTTATATGCTCGAAGAATGTCGCTTTCAAATTATGTATTAACCATATAAATAACTTTAAGGATTTTGGAAATGCCAATATCCGTTGACCGATATTTAAATCGTGAAGCTTTTTTCGATTGCCAAAAAGGACGAGATCAAAATTTTATCATATTGGATTTAGTACTGGTCACACTGATACACTTTTTTCTGCTTATTACACGTTAGCCACAACAAGAATTACTGTTTTTTACAAGAATATTTTAGAATTTGTAAACAAGTTCGGCAGACTCATACAAAGCGAACAATCATCACATAAAGTGTGCAGTCGATGTAGCTGATTATTGCAATAAGAATGTTTGCAATAATCAGCGAAATATGTTTTTTCGCTATCTAGTAGACAGTGTCTACCAATATGTCGAAAATTAATCCGTTCTCTACCAAGTGTTTGAAAAATTAAAACATTTGTAAAGTGTTCGGTAAAAAATAGTTTAAATTCAGTCATTTTGAAAGGAAGTTTTTCGAAAAATTGCTTAAGAAAAGGCAAAAAACATGATCAAACTAACGAAGACTTACGAATCACTTTCCAATTTGGAGCGGACCATTTGACTTTTGGAACGGACCAAAATGGCAAGAACGGACCATTAAAATAATCCATGTTTCGTTTACAGCGCCTACATTCCACCAAACTCACCACAAGCAACATATAAGGTAAGGTATAACATGTTGTTATTTTTGTTGATGACTTTAATTTACCGCATGTGGAATGGGCAATTGACAGCGATGATGACAGCATTTTGGTTTCAACACTATTTGAACCTGAGTCATCTGCCACTTTTATCCAGGGACTCATGAGTCATGAGCATGGGAGTCCACCGGGTAAATCATGTCCGTAATAAATCAAAAAGTCATCTATTGGATTTGTTCTTTACTAATGATTTCACAAACATTACAATTGAACGAGTTAAGCATGCAATTGTTTTGACGAGAGTGGACAAGCATCACCCACCGATATTAGCAACATTTAAATGGCATGAAAACACACCCACACAACCTCTGCCGATAACGACAGAGTGGCATTCAATTTTAAGCGAGCAAACTTTGACGAGATGAATACAACCTAGCAAACATCGATTTTAACGAAACGTTCCACGGAAAGACATTCATCAAAAAGGTTAAAATTTTGCAACCAAATGTGTATCAACGTACATCGTCAAGCCAAAGCGAAAGTGTCCATGGAAGAATAGTCTCCTACAAAGGCTCAAAAATTGGAAAACCAAGGCATGGAATCGTTACAGACTTCAAACCATACTTTAAATGGAAATATATTTTGGCATCTCGCGAATTTGATAAACTCTGTGTTGTGGACTGCTGCTCTGTTGTGTGTGAAAAATGAAAAAACCGTCCAAAATTGTTATAAAATCGTCCAAAAAATATTACAAAAATGGAAAAAATTTGGTCGATTTTCTCATTTTTTTTGCCAGTTTTGAAAATAAAAATATAAAAAAATCTAAATCTGTTTTCGTCTCCAACTCTGAAACCCGAATTTCATCCAAAATATTTAGAAAATCGTCCAAACAATTTCGAAATTCGTTCAAAATATTGAGAAAATCACCCAAAATATTTAGGAAATCTCCCATCTTGGACAGAAACCGAAACGAGGCCGAAAATCAAACGCCAAATCGGCCTTGCACAAGCCAAAAAATGCTTGAACTCGCCTGCTTTTCTTTATTGTCTAATGTTACTCATTATTATAATCATAATTTGGGAGATTTTCTAAATTTTTTTGACGAATTTGAAAATATTTTGGAATCTAAAATTTGGATGAAATTCGAATTTCAGAGTTGGGGACGAAAACAGATTTGGACGTTTTTTTATTTTTATTTTCAAAACCGGCAAAAAATGCATATATATCGACTTCAACGATTTATATTTGTTCGCCTTGCAGAGCATCGGTGGACCGGCACTTGTGTGTCGCGCGACAGTGGAAGGAAAGTTTCAATCGAAATTAGTACGGAAGCAACACTACGGTGGTATGATCGATTTTAATTATAGCTACCATTGACTGTGATATGACCATCCATTGATTCGGTGATTGTTTTGACCTATTATTATTTGCATGTAATGGAAACAAGTTTAGTTTAATCAATGTTCAGGCGTAAATAAGTATAAATTGTTTGTATCTCTTGGTCTTGGCATGAATTGTCGATTCAAAACTACCAATGGGACCTGTTTAGATTAGACCAGCGCTGTCCAACCTTTTTTTTACGTTGGCCACAAAAGTGACCAAGCGTTCAATCCAATGGCCACTTTTTTTATAAAACAAGAAATGCAGTACACACAGAAGAAAATTTGATTTTTGTTTGTTTTTTTTATTGAATATTCGGTTATTAGTGATTAGTGGGATGGTTGGCATTCTTTATTTTCTGTCAGTTTATTAAAATCGGGTATCAATTGGGCTAGTTCGCAACGAAGTTCAGATTCCAAATTTGGTTGTGAGAGTGCATTGCGGTATTTATTTTAACGACGTGTGAGACTGGAGAATGAAGCCTCACAAACGTATGTGGATTTGAAAGAAATAAAAAAACCCTTCAAACATACAGTTACTTATTTTGTTTTTATTGCTGCAATATTGCTCTTTCTGCTATTTTCGCCTTGCAAATCAAAAATTCGTTTGAAAAAAATAAGTTGGTCAAAGGATCAAATCATTTACTGAAAAAACTAGAAATATAATAGAGAAATTATCAGAATCTTCGCGTTGGCCACAAATGGCCAAGTGGCCACAGGTTGGACAGCGCTGGATTAGACATAAAACTTCTCTTCAATTTATCACCTCTTTGATAAATTGAACGATGACTTTTGTTGTCACTCGGGCCGAAACTATACTGTTTAACGCTTCAACAGGCCTTTCATTTTACACGTTTAAGTTAGGCATTCTTGGACCGTTGACATATCAGCCTCCTACAGACATCTTCTTATTTGGTTAAAATCTGTATTTTTTTTAACTAGTCGAGAACCAATATTTGTGTAAAATCAAAATATCCACTGTATAATTGTGGTATTGTACAAACAAGAAAAGATCAGGTTTTTCACGGCTCTTGAAGTCATTTTCCTGCAAAACTAAATATTCTGCCAGTTTTGGGCGGTGTAAATAAATAAAAAGAAATAAATAATTCCATAAAGCAAGAAATTTTCAAGGCGATGAAGTAAGAATTCATTATTCAGCGCCCTATTTCACGCAGTTCTGCTCATTGACTTGAGACAGTAAAAATTTGCAGAGAGCAAAGTTAATTATAATGAATTATCCCATTGTAAAATAATAATAAATTTTGTTCAGTGACACCTCTATTCTAGGGGAATCACACATTCAAATATTCACAATATTCACAAATATTCAAACATCAATATTCACATCATATGCGCAATATTTAGAATATTCACAGTATATTCACGCAAACGTACGCGTGAATATTCACAATATTCATAACTTTTTGAAAGAGTGTGATTCCCCGCACAGATGTTCTATTCTACTTGAAGCACAGTTAAATTACAACCTGTATTTCGTATTTCACTCGGCACACCGAACTTGACGTCAAGTCAGTTGGTGGCGATGATGGTATTTCAATTCCAATCGTGTACAGTACGCTTTTTTCTCGCCCACATCCACCGGGTATGTGTTCACTTAATCGAATTTTTTCTGCCTTGCGATGAGAGTTCATTTGATTCGATTTATAAATTAGAATCTTGTTTGAGAAACGGAATGTGAAAAAAGTGAGTTTACAGAAAATAAAATTGATAAAGATAATTGAGTCTTATTAAAAATACTAACTTGGAAAAACTCCACTTTGAAATTTTTTACGTTTTTTGTGCTTTGATTTTCCGCTTCAAGTATTAGATCTATGCGCTGACCAGATGTGAAACCAGTTGAGGGCAATTTTGCTGTAATTAACAATGGCATTGTTTTAAAACAAAACAATAAACAACATAAGTAGAACTCCTTTCGCTTTTCCACACTTATAGAATCCTGAAAAAAGAATGATAAAAAGAACATATAGTGTATGTATGTTAACATTCCATTAATGATTAATGTGGCTTAAGATATTGACTGACGAAAATCCTATTTTATTCCTCACAATCTTGAATTCATACAAATCTTCCGAATATCCATATTTGATATCTACAAAGTCGCTCAATTTGACACTTTTTGCGTACCTGAACTGGACTTGGAGTTCACGCGAACGTGAAGCCTCGATATTAGCTTTCCCAGAGGGTACCCTAATCGGTTATCTTTCCATCTTTAAAAATTATTTGAGCGCCTCTTGTACAGCAGGTTTTATATGAACTTTGAGTGAGCCACTTTTAAATGAGCAAATACAAATTGTGTTTTAAACAATCAAGGCATATTTTAACCGGTAGTTCTACCGGATACCGGTAGTTAAAATTATATAATTTGAACACAGGGCCGTATCCAGAAATTTTGCGTGTAATAGGTGCTTCTACTTTAGGATTTGATAGCTTGGCCCCCTATAAAAGAAAAATTTTGAAATAAAAACTGGGGGGTGCTCTTTGACATTTTTCAAGTTATAGGTCAAAAACTTAGTTTGGTCTGTAACTTTTCGAATTTGTTGTGAAATTCGAAATCTATAAATGATAATGTGGAAACAATTTATTTCAATTAAATACGACCATCGGTGTTATGAATTTTGCCGAAAAAATTATAGTTTTAAATGAGTCGATTTTTAGGTGAACTTTTTTGGTCAAGCCATTTTTTTCAATTTTTCAAGTCAATTTCGCATATTTTATGCATATTTATTACATTTCTTGCGAAAATTTGGCAAATTATTCAATGCAATTTATGCGCTCGAGCTGTTCACTTGAAATGCACAAAAATGATTAGCAGCTACTTCACACGCAACAATTGCAAATCCGACTAATAACAATCGCTATTTTTCGAATTCTTCTTTATTGAAATGATTTCTTTTATCGTTTTTTAGCTTTCCATAAACATTTTTCATCAAAATTGTTTCAGTTTTCTATCGATTTATGAAGTGTTTCACAATTCCCAACCATTTTTTAAAATCGAAAAATCAAGGTTTTTTTGCCAAATTTTTTAAGTCGATTCGAATTTCAACAAGCGACAAGTGCCAAAAGTTATGTTTTTACACGTACTATATCGTACGAGTTGAAAATTTGGAAAAATGTTAATTCATTAGCATGTCATTAAATTAGGTAAAAGTGCGTTTCACCATTCCCCCCTCCCTCCTACATTTTTCAAAACATTTGGATGGGAGGTACCCTTAAATCGATTCCAATTGGCATGAAACTTTCTGAGATTTCATTTTTTAGTGGAAAAATAAGATTCTCAAAGTTTTGTGGTAATTGTGATAGTGGAAGTGTGCTTTCTAGCTTCAGAGTATGATAGAATCTCTTTGGAAACCGCAATTGCCTATCTCGAAAACTAGACGTGCCAGAGCAATTAGAGTAAAACTAATGAGTGATTCGGATTCAGCGGCCCCAAAAACCACGGAAATTAGTTCTCTTCTCTGTGGGTGTTTTTTGCTGTTACATAGTGTAATTTGTAGCAAAAGCATAATATATAATTTATATTTACACGGTTGTTCGTTATCATACAGTAGTGCCGACAGCTTCTTTATTTCTATTTCTATTTCGAATCCAGAAATAAGTTCATTTATGTTCAGTCAAAATAGCATTGTATGCAGGGCATATTTTAAGGAATTTCAGTGACTACATTCAGCTAACATAATATTTGCTCATAAGCGTTATCTCATAATTAGCTGCAGCTATTATGATTTTGTGACTTGACACCCAGAACAAAATCCTTAAACCTTTGAATTTGTGACATATTTCCATGAAAAGCATTGAAATATTTGTTACAAACTCAACGGTTTCATGATATTTTTTTGGGTGCCAAGCCACAAAATCAAAATAGCTGCAGCTTATTATGAGATAATTCTTATGAGCAAATATTATGTTAGCGTAGTTACTGAAATTCCTCAAAATATGCCCAGCATACAATGCTATTTTGACTGAACACAAATGAACTTATTTCTGGTTTCGAAATAGAAATATAAAAGCTGTCGGCACTACTGTATGATAACGAACAACCGTGTAAATATAAATTATCTATTGTACTTTTGCTACAAATTGAACATATATATATACGGACAAATAGACACACATAAAAACCAATAGTATGGTTTCGATAGTAGACCAAGAGCCCACCGTACAACAACTTTTTTTCTTGTGCACTGCAGAAATTCATAAAATCAACATCTTCCCACAATACTCTAACACAAATGTACCACTTGTTTCAATGAAATTGGGCGGATCGCTTTATTCACGGCTTTATTCGCGCTACGCGAAAAAGTATACTTTTTCGCACCAGTATCGCAGAAATTTGTATTAAATCTTCATTCGGATCTAACTAACTTAAAAATAAAATATCTGCACCGAAAAGTGAGCGGTTTGCTTAAAAAATAGAATTAAAAGATTTACACTTCGGATCATTTTGTTCTGAAGGCATTGAACGCACCCATCGCTTGCACTGACATTCAACGTTCGTTAAGTTTATGATGACAGCTACATTTGAAGTGTAAATATTTTACTTCTATTTTTTAAGCAAACCGCTCACTTTTCGGTGCAGATATTTCATTTATAAGTTAGTTAGATCCGAATGAAGATTTATTACAAATTTCTGCGATACTGGTGCGAAAAAAGTATACTTTTTCGCGTAGCGCGAATAAAGTCGTGAATAAAGCGATCCGCCCAATTTCATTGAAACAAGTGGCACATCTGTGTTAGAGTATTGTGGGAAGATGTTAATTTCATGAATTTCTGCAGTGCACAAGAAACAAAGTTGTTTGTACGGTGGGCTCTTGGTCTATAGTTTGGATTCACACGATTCGATAGTTGGGCTCAAATGATGACGATTGGTACGAATATAACTTCCCCAGTTCACAGGGCGGTTCCCCAGGAGCCCCCGAAGTACGAAAAATCGGCGATTTTCGAAAATCTACCTTCTAAACGGGGAATTTTGCTATCATCTCTTCGGCAAAGTAGTAGATCTTGACGAGATAAGAAACATTGCTGAACATGTTATCCCCAAAAATCCACCCCTTTGAAATTAAATAGTTAGAAATAGCAATCGAAATGTAAATGTGAACGCATCCTAAAATGTAACATGAAGTTTGACATTTGACAGATGACTTGACTTTGACGTTTGATTTTTCAATAAACGTTCTTCTTGTTATTACACTCAAACCGACTGGACGTGTTTCAATATTCAAAGCCGTAATTTTTATCAGGTTATGGGCCCAGAAACGACGAAAAAGCAAAAATATTAGGAGAATTTTGAAGAAATACCATCAGTGAGTATTTTGGTCGACCGAATTTTTATAAAGAGTCGCGTGTTGAGGTGTATGGTGAAGCAAACGAACGATCGAACGAAAATGAGTACCGCTGACGAGAAATGTTCCGTACCGCAATTGAGAGAGCAAAAGCAATGGTTACCGTGGAAATTTCTAGTGAGAATTTTGCTTCGTGCGGCTGAAATTTACGATGTTGTGACAGGCACAGACAAAGAGCCGAAATCGACCGATGCGGGTTATGATACCACAAAACATACGGCATGGACGAAACGTGATGTGAGAGCGCAGAAAATCATTGCAACGAGTGTGATTGACGAAGCATTGCTGCATATCATGAGTTGTGAGATATCGAAGCAGATGTGGGACAAATTGCACAGTGTGTATGAGCAAAAGTCGGAATCATGTGTTCATTTGTTGCTTGAGCGATACTACGCGTTTACGAAAGATCCAAACGACGATATGGCCGCGTTTTTCACAAAATTGGATGAAATTGTGCAACAGCTCCGTGATTTGGGTGAGACATTTTCCGAGCGCCAATTGATATCGAAAGTGTTGAGAATTTTGCCTGCGGAAATGAGTCATTTCAGTTCAGCCTGGGATTCGACAGCCGAAGGAAAGCGTACATTTTTGAAATTGCGCGAACCGTAATCCGATAGCAATACATTGCTTCTTATGGAGCCTGAATGGATGGATTTTTGTAAGAGCGCCTCTAGTGAAAATATCTTAGAATGATGGAATATTTCGAACTTTAATACGCTTTTCTGCTAATTTATCCAAACTCACCTCTTAAGTGGTAAATTAAAACCAATAAATACATATTTACACATCGAAATATCTCGAAAACGGCTGGGAAAATCGGCAAAATGGACCGTGGTTCACTCCCTAAAGGGAGTGTAGACACCCGGCTGGTTTGATGGCCCAAAGCTCAAATCCAGTGGATTCGGGCTGATCCATGGGCTCTCAGGATTTGGTCTGATTCCCAGCTTTTCCTTTCCTGTGAGCATCTTTACAAGTCACACTCATGTTTTGTATGGAATTTCACCACAGGGCAAGTGCTGGGATCAGGCCAAATCCCGATAACCCATGGATGAGCTCAAATCCACCAGATTTGAGCTTTGGGCCATCAAACCAGCCGGGTGTCTACACTCCCTTTAGGGAGTGACACCACGGTCCATTTTGCCGATTTTCCCAGCCGTTTTCGAGATATTTTCATGTGTAGTTTAATGAGAAAGATATCCGCCATGACAGCATTTTGGCCCGCCATGTTGGTATTTTGGTTTATATTAACAGAACATTCTCTACTTTGACAGTCAACGTTTCTAAACGTAAACACAAATATTATCTGTCATAATCACATTCACCACTTCTAATGTGCTTCAAAAAGCTTCTTACAGCGCCATCCATCCGAAGCGTTTGAAACATTAAAGGCTTTTGCTGATTTTTTCTGCCGCATTTTCATTCGAGCTATCGCCTTATGGCGCGAACGGCTCATGGTCGAAGAAATACGTATTTCGAAGGCTAGTGAGGGAAATGAAATGCAACAGTCAGCGATGTCGGCACGAATGGCAAATCGATCGATGAAACCGAGAGAAAAAAGGATTTTGAAGTGCTTTGAGTGTGGTACTGAGGGACATTTTCTAAGAGATTGCCCGAATTTGAACAAGAAAAAAGAAAATCATGAGGCGATGATTGTTTTGAGTGTGATTGAGAGTGGAGGAGACGATTGGTTTCTGGATTCGTGTGCCACGTATCACATCTGTAGCAACAGAAGCTGGTTCATGGGATATCGCCTGCTTGAAGTGAAACAGGAGGTGACGGCTGGCAACGGCGAACCGATGAACGCAATTGGAATTGGAGATATTTTTGTGCCGATGTATGATGGATCGAAGTGGAACGACGGTATTGTTCGCAACGTGTATCATGTGCCAGGCATCGAAGCGAATTTGATCTCAGCTGGTCAATTGAGTGAAAACGGATTTGAATTGTCGTTGAATCGTAATGGTAGCGCGATACGCAAGAATGGATTGACGGCCACAGTGGGAACTCGACACAGGAATTTGTTCAAATTGACAATGAAAGTGAAGTCACAAGCGAAAAATGTTCGATCGATCGAGAGCAAAAGAGAGAAAAGTGTCACAAGCAATCGATGTGTTTTGCCGAGAGTGACAGTGCGTCACAATGTCGATGAGAATAAAAGTGACGTGAACGAAGACGACGAAAAAGATGTGTGCGGCAGTAGCGATGAGCGTGGCGGAAACGATGAAGTGTTTGAAGCGGCCAGCGATGCGAATGAAAAGAATGAAGTGAACGATTCGATCATCAACGAGAAGCCAACACGATCGCATGAAGAGCTTGACTCGGATGAAGAAGATGCCGAGAATGCGGACAGAAATGATCGGCGGATGGATTTTTTTGGAATGTGGAAGAAAGTCTCCGGGCTGATGTGATGGTATGAAAATTTAAAGAAGTTAAATTTTTATTTTATATTTTTTCAGTAGAGCCAGTCGAGTGGCTCGGTACTGAAAGCGAAAACAAAATCTGAACTGAACTTGGAAATGGATACGAGAAACAGAGAGAGAATCGCATGGCGACGAATTGAATCAACATTTTGGATTTTTGTTTCAATTAGTTAAACTGTTTTTCGAGTAATTCATTTAAAGTTAGATTTTTGATTCATTCAAAGTTTGAATTTAGAGAGAGTTGAATTTTCATTATATTTTGAATTGTTTGGAAATTAACTGTTAGATTTGAACGAGAAAATGAATTGTTAGTTTGTAAGATTTACATTAGATTGAGAGAGAGTGTTAGAAATAGCAATCGAAATGTAAATGTGAACCCATCTTAAGATGAACATGAAGTTTGACATTTGACAGATGACTTGACTTTGACGTTTGATTTTTCAATAAACGTTCTTCTTGTTATTACATTCAAACCGACTGGACGTGTTTCAATATTCAAAGCCAAGTTTTTGTCAAGTTTTAGGGCGACTTAAAATTTACCTATTTTCAAGGGTGGTTTTTATAGTGAAGGGGTGGTTTTTTGGGGTAACATGTTCAGCAATGTTTCTTATCTCGTCAAGATCTACAACTGATTGCCGAAGAGATGATAGCAAAATTCCGTTTATTCCCAGCCGTTTAGAAGTTTGATTTTAGAAAATCGCCGATTTTTCGTACTTTGGGGGCTCCTGGGGAACCGCCCTGTGAACTGGGGGAAGTTATATTTGTACCAATCGTGAGCCCAACTATCGAATCCAGGTGGAATTTTGTGAAAATGTTTCTGAAACACTCATACGTTTACTGGTTAGGTTTAGGTTTTAATACTTTAAAACGTTTCATGGGGTTTCAATAGAGTTTTCCCCACCATAATTGTCTTCTATGAATCAAAAGTAATTTAAATAAGTAAAAAATTGTAAAGAGAATGGAACTTGTACGAAGAGTCGCACTTCGAAAAGGAACGAGTCCCAATGGAACTGGTTCAATGATTAGACTCGAAAAATATTTGAAAAAAAAGAGGAAATTGCGTTGTATAGCCCGTATCATATCAATAGTTGGAGTAATTTCCCATTATGTCAGTGAATTTTTGCCAAATAGTTTGTTCATTATTGCATACCTTTAGCTCAAACATTTCATTCAAATTAACAGGCTTTGTGACAGTAAAAGGTTTTTCAAAAATTTTATCCGGCCAAATGGGAACATTTATAGTAACAGTCGCCGCATAACGGATGCTGCCAAAAGTTCCTTCCAATGACGTTGGTAAGTCTTCAGGAAGCTGACACGAAAAGCTATATTTATATACATCTGGCTTTAGTGTTATCGGTTCACCTAGATATAAAGAAAAACAAATGATACCGTAAAAGTAAGAAATAGACTCATTAGAAGAGAATTTTATCTATAAGTAAGATGGAAGCAAACTTTGAGCAAAAAAGAAACAAAAAATTTGGCAAGTAGAAGTGACACAAGTCAGTATTAGGTGGAAAAACAGTTTTTCACATTTTTCCACACACACTGAGCGAAATGAGGTCGTTAGAATCACCAACATGAAGTTGTAAACGAGCGAATTCCAACCAGGGTTGGACATTTCCCAAAATTTTCTCCACATATACCCTTATCCTTAACTGAGTGCAGAAAATTTTGCGAAATGTCCAACCCTGGTTGGAATTCGCTCGTTTACAACTTCATGTTGGTGATTCTGACAACCTTATTTCTCTCTGTGTATTCTGATATTATATTAGAATCTTGATTACTGGGCGAAAAATATCTAATACATTATATTTTTTGACATCGGTTTAGTTTCCATAGATACTGTATACACATTTTTGTAGTATTTGTTGTTTCATATACACTATATCCCCATTAGGGTATCTCAAATGCCAAAAGTTTTAAATATCGCAGCTCCCCGACCCGAATCGGAAAATTGGGGCCGAAAAAATAAATTTAAGCCATTTTCCGACATACTTTTTCTAATAAAATCCACTCGCCCGGGAGGTATATAGTTTGTAGGGGAGAAAGATCCATCAATTGAAGAATATTCGAAAATTTTGGTACAATATCGCAATTATACTGGACAACAGATGGCTGAATCTTACTTATCAATTTTGGTCAATATTACAGTGCTCTGAAGTGCAATACTGAGCTCTTTCAGGTGAATATATGGCCAAAATCGACCGAAATTTCACATTTTTGCTACAAATAACGTCATAAAACCCCAAAAACACTACTTTAATATAATACTCTAATAATACTCTTAATTTTCACTAAATATACTGTGCAGCAATTTAGTGAGCGAGACCCAATGAGCAAAAATATGATGAATCAAACGCAGGTTTGCCAACAACCGCGTTGACGTGGCGCTGTCAACAATGTTGCCCCATTCATTTGAACTTTGCATTATATTCAGCCAGAGCTTGGCGGTGTTTAACAAAATGAATTTAAAAAAATCTTTTTATTTATTTTCATCATAAAAAATGCACACTGCGTGTTCGATTGGGCACCTCAAAAGAAGAAAATTTGGTTCTGGGACATATGCTGAAAAGTTAACTCACTGCGCACTAAACTTTTGTCTGATTCATATCTTGATGACCTTTTCAGACTAGGGGAGGACGGGGCTATTCGGCGCACTTTTCTCAAATATTTAAAATCTCCCGACCTAGTCATGCAATCTGACTCATTGTTTTATCATATGATAGGTATTGTCAATGCGAATCTTTTGACGCTAACACTTATGGTGTGTGACCCACCCAGAAATTTTTTCTGGCCAATTTCCCGACTACCATTTTTTTTGGGGCAAACCGACGCACTATACAAATCAAAATTAAGTAATCGAGTAAAATCTTTTATGTTTAACGATGTTTATGAATACCAATAAGATATGATAATATTATTTGAGAAATGGATGAAAATTAGAGTAGCAGTATTTTTCTTGGCTGCAGTGGGTGATATCTTCACCCCGACGACAGTTTTTTATATAATGGGCGTCTCTCTCCAATTCTATCTTTTTTAATAAGTTAAGAGCAGTCAGAATGGAATCAAAATCGATGTTTCTCCTGGCTGAAACATACAGAACATGAAAAAGTTTTGAAAGAATTTTTTATACCATTTTTGATATTCAAATTGTTATTTCTAACTCGTGAGCGCAAGTTTGAAGAATTAGAATTAAAAGCGAGGACACTTTGTATTTTTCATGCAAAACAATGACTTTTTCTAGCAAAAAATCATGTCGAGTGAATAATTCACGAAAGCAATATTCATAATTATAATCATAAATTTTGATAATTGAAATTAACCGTGAATTTTAGGTTTATGCATGTTGAGCGTACATCGAGCAATGGTAAAGGAATATATGGACAGTTTATGCGAAGAAGTCCTCACCCGGGCTGGAATTTTAAGTCATTCCACCAAAATCGTTCGGAATTGGAGTGAAAGAGGGAGATTCCACTATTTTGCAGCGTTCCACCGGAATTTTTTCTCACACATTTCACTCTTCCTTGAATTATCGGAATAATTCCGATGGAACGGTGAAAAATTACGTACGAAAAAAATAATTCCGAACGATTTCGGTGGAATTCTTAGAATTCCAGCCCCGATTCGCTAAAGACCCGAGAAAATTACTTTTCTAATAATCAACATGAATATTTTACTGAATAATTTAATTTTATAGTGGATTTTGATGATACTGAAAACATTAAAATATATCCTCGTTTTTTTATTGAAAAAATTAACCCTCTACTGCGCCATTTTTTTTATTATTATTATTATTCCGCACCATACAGCGTTTCTTCGCCAGAGGTGGTTTATTTAGCATAAATAAATCTTGTTATATTTACAATGTTTGCAATGGGATAATTAATTCTATTTGACTTTACTCTCTCCAAATTCTATTTCTCTTAAAATAATCAGCTACTCTCTGTTTTACAGTATTTGTACTTGTGTTAAAATCAATTAAATAAGTATCACAATTCGGAATAGTAGTAATATTACATTCATCTGGTAAATTAGGCGGTTTGATAGGAACAAAGTATTTATAAAATTCATTGTATGTACTCAACATATAATTGATAGGTTCAAACTTGGAATAGCAATTTTGATGCGTCGGTAATGAAAGGAAATCTGAGTTTCTTGTCCAATGTCGCGGTGTTTTAAAACTTATTTTGCTCAAAATGTATTTCGATGAAGTATTTCCACATATCACATTGTGGACAAGTGATATTTGTGCTATCTTTCTCCGCTCTTCCAGCGTAATCATTTGTAATTCAAGCAGTCGGCATTCGTATGGCGGCTTCCTGAATCTGTGTGGCCACTTCATTTTGCGCAGTGCAAACAATAAAAACTGCTTTTGGATCGATTCAACTCGTGCAATTTTTTCATCGGTGTATGGGTTCCAAATTTGGGAAGCATATTCCACAATCGGCAATACAAATGTGAAAAATAATTTCTTTATTGTCCATGGATCATCAAATTCATATCCAAATCGTTTAATCCATGCTAAACGTGATTTCGCCTTGGCTGTAATATACTCAATGTGTGCATTAAAATTCAATTTATGGTCAAGTATCACCCCAAGATCCTTTATCACGTCAACTCGATCGATTTTTTCGTTGCCAATGGAATATTCGAAGTTAAATTTCAGGTGGCCACGATGAAAAGACACAAATTTGGTCTTAGATACATTTAGCTTTAGCTTGTTCCGGTTAAAGCATTCAACAAGCCTATTTAAGTCAGCTTGTAATTCCAGACAATCATCATAATGTCTGATGTGTTTCCATAGGCGAGTGTCATCAGCAAACGACTGAAGTATTGAGTTTCTTATGTGTTTTGGTAAATCAATGATGAACAACAGAAACAATGTAGCACCAATCGGGTAACCCTGACCAGTTCCCGATGTAACTTCAATAGGGCTCGACATGTCATTATTCAATTTGACAATCTGTTGGCGACCATACAAATACGATTTGATCCACTTGAGTAATTGTTGATTCAGTCCCATAATATCTAATTTGCGTATTAGTAAATCAATGTTGACCGAGTCAAAGGCCTTCGCAATATCCAAGTAAATTGCATCGGTTTGTATTTGGTTTTTCATTCCTAAAATTGCACACGATGTAAATTCAGCCAAATTTGTAGTTGTAGATTTTCCCTTCACAAATCCATGTTGACTGTTATCAATAATATTCTCCATGTGATAATTAAGGTGTTTGGCAACGATGGAATCAAGCAACTTCGGTATTACACACTGCAGGGCTACACCACGATAGTTTTCAACTTTAGCTTTAACACCGCTTTTGTGCACCGGTCTAACGAATCAACATTTCCAAATTTCAGGCACAAATCCAGTGTCTAATGATTTCTTCAGCATGTGTGTTATTGGCTTCAACAATGCTGTAGTACATTCTTTGACAAAAATATTTGGTATTCCATCAGGTCCAGATACCATGTTGTTTGGAAGGTTATTTATCGAATCCATAACCAACTCCTCAGTAATGTTGATAGTTGGAAAAATAGCACACAGATCCTTTAGCAATGGTTCATCTTCAGAATAATTCTCATTTTTGGTATAGTCCGGTTCAGTGTACGCTTTGGCAAAATGTGTTGCGAAAAATTGTGCTATCTCACCTCGGTTACTACTTTTCTTATCCCCAAGAACCATTTCATTCGGAAGATCATCATTCGTCTTTTTGGAACCATTCACGAATTCGAAAAACTTCTGTGGATCTTCATTGATAAGGTTTTCCATTTCAAGTTTGTAGTTTCTATATGCCAAACGTGCGCTCTTTTTGTATTCTCTTCTCAATTTGGAGTGTTCTTTTTTGGCGTAGTTTTTTTCTTCAATGGTATGTCTGGATGCTATGTATTTGTATTGATTATTGACTCTATTCTTCAAATTGGTAAGGTCATTATTAAACCATTTTGGGTGACTTGAAAGCTTCTTCGTTTTCATCACAACATTCGATGAAATTACTGAATCAATCAGTTCGTAGAACTTTGTGATATGCGAGTCCAAATCATCACCGGAAAACATTTCCATCCAATCGACGTCATTCAGCGACTCATTTATGGTATCGTAATCGGCATTCATAAAATCTCGGTAACTATAATTCGAAGTTGGTTTAAATTGGTTACAATCAAAATTACCAATATTTATCTCATACGATATGTGATGTGACTCCTGGTTCAGTAGGTGATAATCATTTTTGGAACAATTGACGAAATCGGTGCTGTTAGTCCAAACTAAATCAAGCATAGCTCATTCAAGTTGCCATTTTTGTTGATTTGCACAAGGCCCAGATCATGACAGGTGTCCAAAACGACCATTTCTTTTTCAGATGAAGCACTCATTGGAATGGCTATGTCAGCATCTTCAGCATCATCAGTATACCAATCCAATCGTGACAAATTAAAATCCCCAGATACTATTAAAATATCTTCGTTCTTCATCATTGCAGCTATTTCCTTCAACGACTCCATATTTGCCTTATATACAGCGACAGGCGAATCAGGCCTAATGTATAATTCAACTAGAAATATGTTTCGATTCATTTTTTTACAGAGCTCGGAATTTTATTCTAGGCTAATTTTGAGCCAAAAATGCCAAAAAAAATAATGAAAAGCTCGATACAGTTTTCCTTTAGCCGGAAAACTAGGAAAATTACACCCCGCCAAAAGGCGGTCTTGCGTGTATTTACGCCTTCCTTCAGCCCGCCAAAAGGCGGCCTTGCGCGCTAACTAGAGTTCTCACTAAAGGGGATATTTTTGTATTTTTCCTGTTTTCAATGTAATTTCAACTTCTAGACAACATAACAATAAAACTTCAAGTTGAAATACAATAAAACATTGCCAGATTATAGCTCTGAGTATCCTATCTCTGCTGGTATATAACATATAGGCCAACATTTCTTGTGAGGGGTACTTCTAGTGCAGCGCTGTCCAACCTGTGGCCACTTGGCCATTTGTGGCCAACGCGAAAATTTTAGTGGCCAACGCGAAAATTTAAGTGGCCAACGCGAAGATTCTGATAATTTTTCTATTATATTTCTAGTTTTTTCAGTAAATGATTTGATCTTTTGACCAACTTATTTTTTTCAAACGAATTTTTGATTTGCAAGACGAAAATAGCAGAAACTGCAATATTGCAGCAATAAAAACAAAATAAGTAACTGTATGTTTGAAGGGTTTTTTTGTCGCAACGTTATTTCTTTCAAATCCACATACGTTTGTGAGGCTTCATTCTCCAGTCTCACACGTCGTTAAAATAAATACCGCAATGCACTCTCACAACCAAATTTGGAATCTGAACTTCGTTGCGAACTAGCTCAATTGATACCCGATTTTAATAAACTGACAGAAAATAAAGAATGCCAACCATCCCACTAATCACTAATAACCGAATATTCAATAAAAAAAAACAAACAAAAATCAAATTTTCTTCTGTGTGTACTGCATTTCTTGTTTTATAAAAAAAGTGGCCATTGGATTGAACGCTTGGTCACTTTTGTGGCCAACGTAAAAAAAAGGTTGGACAGCGCTGTTCTAGTGTATATATTTGAATTAAGAATGAAAAGAAATGGGAAGAATTTACAGTTCAGAACCCATTCTCTAGCAACCCTATACTTAATAGTATTGAAAATCACCCTGATTATAGTCCTAGTTATCCTTCTTTCAGCGGCAATATAGCATGTGGGACAATTTATCTTGTGAAAGGTACCTCTAGTGTACCTATTTGAAGTCAGAATGAGGAAAACTGAGAAAGAATCAATTTTCTAGACTTATTTCTGGGCAATTCTACACTGGAATTTAATGAAAATTTCCCAGACTATAGTCTCGGATGTACCCTTTCCAACGGTATGTTAGAAGTGGTACTTTTGATCTACATTTTTCAATTCGGAATGAAGAAATATTATGAAAACCGCCAAAAGGCGGTCTTGCGAATTGTGAATTTTTTCTTTCCTCTACTCGCAAGACCGCCTTTTGGCGGGCCCGCTATATTGAGGCCCCAAATTGTAACCAAATATAAAAATGATGCATTATTGCAATAATGATCAAAATCAAATGAATACCTCCTAATTTACCTGCAAAAAAATCAACGACCACTGAAAATAGTTTTTAAAGTATTTAGAGCTTACCCGAAAAAAATGTAAATTCAGAAAATGATTTTTTCTCAAAATTTCACTTTTGAGGGCCCATAACTCGGCCCCGGCTTGACATATATTATAAAATTTATATATCAATTTGAACCTAAAGGCCTATCCAATGCAACGCTACCATATTTTTGACCATCTATAACATGGTACGCAAACTATGGGCCATTTTGTGCACCCCGCCTTTTGGCGGTCTTACAAACTAGAGGGTTAATAAATGTCCTCGTTTTCCAGCTATTTTTTATTTTGCTGCTACCACGAAAAAATCCTGAGAACGCTCTTGGATATATTGACTGCGTCGGTTTGCCCCGTGCGTCGAATAGCCCCGTTCTCCCCTACTTGTTAAAATATCTCAAAGAAGAACCATTTTTGGTGCAATTAGATTGGGATATTTGGATTTGCCGCAGAAAATTACTCAAAAATTAGTTGATAAGCCGTTCCAACAAATATTATATTTTAATTTGAATAATAAAACCGAAGAAAACGTCACTTGTGTTCGACGAGTACCTCTAATAGTCAACTTTATGGTCTATAATGGTCCCTAATATATAATATATAGCGTTCCCGTGCTTCGTTTTTTCCTATTTTTCAGTGTTTGCAGGAAGTGGTTTTCCCATTGAGAAATCGCGGCTATGAAATCCATACTGTCGACAACATTCGACCTGCCTCTAGTGGTCGTACACAACACACACACACTACAGACACAAAGGCATACGGTCTGCGTGAGCCACTTGATTATCGGCCGTGCATACGCTTATATGATTGATATTTCCAATGTTGTCGTTTCATACCCTTGGGATAAATGCTCTATTGATAAAATAATATTGTATTTATTATCAAATATTACCGTCTTCTTCGCCAATAAAGTAGATCCGTGTCGATAAATAACATTCCTTCCCACGATATGCGATCCGTTTATCACCTGAATTTTCGTTCCATAGACACTCCGCATTACCAACAAAGGTTATATATATTCCTGGAAGCGTTGATAGAGAGAGAGAGAGCGAACAAGTGAGATACACATCAGTGTGTCACACATGTTCATTCTTTGCTTTAAAAATGTTGTCAAATTATTATAAAAATATCATTTCCTTTCATTGGATTCAGTTTTGCTTCAAACTTGGGTTATTATATATTATTGTACGGATAAAATTTTATCCGATAGGGCTATAATGGCACCAGATCCCTAGGAAATTGTGACCGAAAATGCGGGAAGTTATGACCGGCAGCCAAATTCACATCAGATTAAAGAGAAAGGGATAGATGGTTGAATTTTATCACCAGCTGATAACAAGCCCACTTTGCGAAGCAAATTGATTATTTCGTTTCAAGTTTCACAGCAAACTCATATTTTGCGTACTACATGACAAACAATGTTTTCACTTTTTTAAATAAATAAAAAAAATCCATATTTTAATTCATTTCTGATAATACGCACCCTGTTTTTTTTTTTGTTATATAAATAATATAGGTATAAAAAAAGGAAGTTTCTTTAGTGCTAAAAATCGGCTTCAATATCTTCAAAAAACGTTAGAAAAAACAACAAACCAATATCTCTCGAGGGGGAAATCACTCTTTTCACTGAAAAGTAATAGTTGAAAAGGAAATTAATTTGAAAAGTAATTGAAAGAAAAGAAGTAATTGCAGAAGTAATTTTTGACCGAAAATTACATCCAAAATGTCAAATATTACATCTTCAATTATTCCTTTTTTTCTTTCAATTACTTTTTCTCCGACTATTACTTTTCAATGAAAAATAATTGAAAAGGGGGATTTCCCCCTCGATATCTCTCAAGGGGGAAAGTACTAGATTTGTATAATTCAAGTAATGCGATCTAGTACAAAAATAATCCCAAATAATCCTTCGGAATTCTCCATAATTCTCAATAATGCTCAATATTGCTATGCATAATACCAACACCCAATAGCTAAACATAATTGTATTTCACTTTTGTTTATTGGCATTATGCATAGCATTATTGAGCACTATTGAGAATTATGGAGAATTCCGAAGGATTATTTGGTATTAGTTTTGTACTAGATCGCATTACTTGAATTATACAAATCTAGTACTTTCCCCCTTGATATCTCTACATTTCATATAGTGCAGGGAAACTTGGTTTGTGTGACTACTATTAGAACAATTAAATTAATCGAATTAATGTGTTACTTTCTTTCATGAAACAAGACAACCTATTTTGAAACCAAACAAGAAGAAGAACTTATTAGGCCATTATATGCAATGTTTGAAAGAGTCCATACGGAAGGAGAAGAAAGCACTTAATCAGAGGAGTAACATTGGCATCATCATAGTCCATCATCAGACCAACGTGGTACATTACCACAGCAATCATTCAAGCAGAATGTTATCATTGGAAAGTCGTCGTTACTATTATTATGGTTTGCATCATGGTTAGTTTGGATTATAAAAATGCTCTTTTTGTGAACTTTCATATTTTTTCGTGTTAAAAAGTCTTAAATTGCCTATGACTATAATGGTTGAGAAATAATTTCGAAAGGAAAACATATATATTTCTAACCTTTAATAATTTTCTCCTTATGAAATGTTATTATCACACTTCCCTTTATTTTTTCTCCGCCGTAAAATACTCTGTTCGTATTGTTATTTTCAAAAAGGATTTCACACGATGTTTTATTCATTGTTCCTAAATTTTTGCAGAAACAGAGCTCCAAATCTAGTAAAAGGGTTTGACCTTTGTTGACAACCAAAACTATTTATTCAAATCTTAAATTCAATTTTTTTTCTCGACTTGGATTTTTTCAGAATATTTTATTATTATTATGTATATACGTATACAAATATATATTTATATATCATAATTTGTTGATTAACACTAACATAAATGATGAAACAATAACAATTGAACACACAATATTGAAATACGCATTAACAAAACAGAATGAATGGATGTGATGGGCGTTTCGGTTTTGCCTTTTTTTCTTCGCACATTTTCAGCTATAGAAATACGCAACGCTCGGATGTCGGAGAAAATTCCTCAAATGACTGGAGATCTAAAGCGAAAAGTGTCGAGATTTCTATACGGCGTGAAGTATATAAGAATAATTTTCGTACATCAGTTTCTGACCATATCAATGAAATATTTGATAGTAGATGTTTCCACGCATGTCACGTACCAATAAAATTACAGTTATTTTACATTTTACAGATGTATATGTAATGTTTTTGAATACTACCGATAATAACAAATGAAGCTATTTGCCATTAAAATTTAGATTGTATACCAATTACAATTGTAAGCATTGATTTATTGCAATTACAAATGTCTACGATAAAAAGTAACCAAAAAAACCGCCAAATCATTTAGAACGAAATTGAACAAGCTTCAAGTCATATGATTTTGACAGCAGCTTTTTTTAGTACAGTATATAAGGGTTTTTCAATGTATTAGTACACATGTGTGTTGAAGTATTTGTCGCTCGTACATCTTTAACTTCCGAAAAAGTACATTATTTACGACTAACTAATTGTTGTTTTGTGCGCACATATTATTGTTGTCAAAACCGAACCAGTATACTTGATGCTTTCATCAAAATCACAGTTTATTTGAACAAAATCAGGAATTCAATATATTTAAAATAATTTTCGGGAAACCGCTGAGTTTTTGTGTTTTCAATTCCAATAAAATTGTTTGTAATTTTTTTTTCGCATCTTACCGTAATTTTTCTTTCATTCGGCCTTAAATTCGTAAATACATCAGTTTGAATTATAAAAAACAACATTGAATTTTCATTAAAAAAAACTTGTAATTACACTAGAAAATCGAAGTCAAGATGTCGGCTGATGATTCGTTCATTGTGCTTGAGGAAACCCCATCAATGTTGCAGTTTAGTCTTTTAAATACACCTGGGCATCATCCTTCTAGCTTGTTAAATACATCAATTCTGGACACTGGAACTATAACGAAGGGTATCGACACCGAGAACAGCTCCAATGTATTATCCGACGCTGCATCAAAATTTAACGATGAAATCAAAGAGTCAATAGTTGACTTATCTTCTACGTTGAGCACAAAAAGTCAGTCAGTCAACAATATAAACGCAGATGTCGACGATCAACAACGAAAACAAAAACCACCAAAAACAACATTGGCACAAAGTTTTCTTTTAGGAGATATCAACTGCGATAAAATGAAGGTAACAATTTAATGACATTTGTGCGAGGGGAAAATTACTCTTTTCACTGAAAAGTAATAGTTGGAAAAAAAGTAATTTGAAAAGTAATTGAAAAAAAAGTAATTTCATCCAAAATGTCAAATATTACATCTTCAATTAATTTTTTTTCTTCGAATTACTCTTCAAATTACTTATTCTTCAACTATTAAATTTTCAATGAATAGTTGAATGAGCTCGCATTTGTGCTAATCATTATTTTTATCCTCATACTATGTTTTTATTTTGTGTATCCTATGTGTAAATTTAGAGCTATTTGCCTAGTCTTAGTAATTCGATCCAAAAAGAAGATGTTGAGAAGTGGCAACATTTAATCCAAGAGCGTAATGATCTGAAAGGTATTTAAAGAAAGCATAAATAAATTAGTTGAGAAGTTCAGGGAATGGCTTAATTTTGTTTTCTTTTTTTGTCAGACGCCCTTCAACGAACGAATACAGCCATGCGACAACAATATTCTATGGTGAATAATTGGCAAAACAGTGTTAAAGACTTGAAGGAAAATCATGAGACAGAACTAAACAAATTTCGCAACATAAATGATGAAGTGAGTTAACATATACATATTATATAATTGTTACAAAAAATACACTGCATATTTAATTTCTGTTTAGTTATTCCATCAAAATTACGATCTGCAAGCCAAAGTTGCTGAATTGCAACATTTAGCAGAATTAAGCCGTAAAACCTGTATACAAACTGAAAAAAATCTATTGATCACCGACAAATTTGAGAAAGAAGAACTGGAGAAGCAAATACAAAGCTTAAAGTTGGAACTAGCTAACACAATCGCAACGAATGTAGAAATAGAGGAAGCACACCAAGAAACAAAGGTGAAACTAGTAGCAATTCAGGAACTTTTTAAGAATTCAACAGCTGAAATTGCTAACTTGAAGAAGAAGAACGAATGTCTACAACGTGATCTTGATGAAACAAAAGCCTTGGCTTCTCAATACTGTGAAAATATGAACATGATTCAGACGCAGGTAACAGCGCTTGAAAAGGATTTGGTTGGTTTGTTTGTTCGTCCTAACCTTTGTCCTTTACTTTTTACATTCAGTGTGACGTTTTCCGAAACGACTTTGAACTGGAACGAAAGCAACGCGAAGAAATGGCTTGCGAAAGGGACCAGATGATTGCTGATATTAAAATGTTGAAAAAGCGTAATCAAGCCTTAGTAGATGAAGCTCAATCATAGTAAGTTTACTTTGAGTAATCTAATCACTGTGACAATTCAATCATGTCACTATTTTTCCATAAATTATCAACCTTTATTTACATTGCAGTTATACTGAAACTTCGGCTAGTCTAACGTCCAATGTAAGCATCGAAGATAATAACGAGATACAGACATTTGTGTGTCCATTATGTTCGAACGCTTACACACAACTGAACGATTTGGAAAGTCATGTTCAAAGCTGTTTAGAAAAGAATTAATATTAAATTGAAATTGAATAAATTGTTATTGTTCTATGAAATGTGTTTCAATATTATAATTGTTCGTAATATAAAAATAAAAACTTGAAACTGATATAATGTAATAAACCTTTCTTCATAATTTCTATATTTCCTAGATGTCGCTGCAATCAATAATTTTTGCACGTTTGACGTTTCTTGTATGGACAACGCCAATGTCGCTTTGACGTGTCATTTACAATACATTATATTATTCATTTTATAATTAGTGGATAGGGCAATCGAAAAGAGGTGCAGAAAATCTGAATTGCAACTAAATTATATTTATAGTTGATTGAATTAATCACTACACTTCGCATACAAAATTGAATATACGAACAATCAATAAACAAAAATTGAATAAAACTCTCCAGTGGAAAAAAAGGCAAAAGACAAAAGATGTCGACTAGTGGTGATTTCGGTAATCCATTGCGGAAATTTAAATTGGTATTTTTGGGTGAACAAAGTGTAGGCAAAACATCCCTGATTACCCGCTTCATGTATGACAGTTTTGACAATACATACCAAGCGACAATAGGCATTGATTTTCTATCTAAAACCATGTACTTAGAAGACCGCACAGTGCGTCTGCAGTAAGTGTTACATTTTTGATTATATGCCGAAAGTATCAAATTGTAGGTATTTGCTTTGCTAACTTCACTGTGTATTCTGTTCCTTTTATGTTTCCTAAGATTATGGGATACGGCGGGTCAAGAACGTTTCCGATCATTGATCCCTTCCTATATTCGTGATTCAACTGTAGCTGTCGTTGTGTACGATATAACAAATGCCAATTCATTCCATCAAACTTCGAAGTGGATAGATGATGTGCGAACTGAACGAGGAAGTGATGTGATCATAATGCTGGTTGGAAATAAAACGGACTTGTCTGATAAACGTCAAGTATCAACTGAGGAAGGTGAACGTAAAGCAAAAGAATTGAATGTAATGTTTATTGAAACCAGTGCGAAGTCTGGTTACAATGTAAAGCAATTATTTAGAAGAGTTGCGGCCGCTTTGCCGGGTATGGATTCAACAGAGAATAAATCACCTGAAGATATGCAAGAGGTTGTGCTAAAAGATTCACCAAACGAAATTAAAGACGCTGAAAGTCGTTGTAATTGCTTGAATATGTAGAAAAGAACAATTGTAGGCAAATGAAATGAGGAGAAACTTTTATTACCGTATTTATGTTAGATCACTTGAACCAAAAGATCTGTTACATGATCGTTTCGAGAAAAAATCGAAAAACGAGCCTATTTTCAGTGATTTTGATGGTATAGAACAGACCGAAAGAAAAATAATAAATAATAATAGTAATTATAATGAATTAATTGAAACACTATAAATTAAACTTAAATTAACAACATGCATTAATGAAACTCATATATATATATATATATGAAACTTTTATATATTTGTATATTCTGAAGTGTCGAAACTTAGTTCTCACCTATTTGCAGAATTATTCATTTAACTCACATAATTTTTGTAAACGAAATATGAGTTGCACATTCGCATATTCGACTATTAACGATAAAGTAAACAAGTTATGAATCTTCTAACATACAGTGTTTCAAAACAAGATCACTGCCCTTTTTTAAATTTTTAAATACAAAACCAAAATTCGAAAATTCGGTTTTCGTTGTTTAGCTTGAACGATTACAATTTTTTAAAATCACTTTTGAAATATGGTAAAAGAATCTAAGAATATTTTCATCATATCTAGAGGGTCTAGCCAACTTCATCCCGAAAACACGTCAATCAAATCAAATAAATTCCGCGATATATGATAATTCTATAATTAATGCATGCATTCAATATGTATTTCAAAAGTGATTGAATTAAGTTGTAATGTATCTAAACATAAGTTTTAAACGAGAAAAAAAATATCCAGCAATACGGAAGCCTGTATGCTGGGGCACATTGATAAAAATCATTGAAAAAGTAAAACCGGCTCACCAAGATTTAATCATCTGCACCATCCCATTTTCTATATCTAGTGATCTTATTTTGTATTGAGGCCTGTTTTATGAAATCTAATATCGGATAAAAAACGAGTATGTTGGAATATTAGTGGCGATTGTGCTTCTTTAAACTGCATTTTTTTCAGAACCACAACACAGTAAAGAAAATAAAAACAAGAAGAACATTTCTAGTTTCATATTCATTTCGAAAAAAAAAGAAATATTCTGGAAAAACTATATTGTGAATTTAAAAACTGAGATTCTGAGTAACAAAAAATCGTTTACAACTAAAAATCACCGGTCTAGTCCACATTGCTTGAACTACACGAAAACGTTTAAACTAGTGGAAAAACAGCGTTTTTTCTTACGGAGTTGAAAAAAAGCGTTATGTTGTGTTTTGTTTGGCTGCCTATTCTCAGCGAATATTCATATTTGGCTGCCTATTCGCTATTCATATTATTACATTACAGAAAGAAGATCAAAAAATACAATCAGTCTTGCATTATATCGCTTGAAAGTTAAAAAAGAAAGTTGGTTCAAATACATTTGAACATATGCAAATACAAAAAAATATCATGCTAAATCTATGGGTGAGATTGAGAGTAGTGTATGTTTGATTGACTTTGTTACGAAAGAGAAGAGCAAGTTTCTGTCGACTTAAAAATGGTTAAAAGCGAGTATGTTCGTTTTTAGCGGGTCCTCGCGGTTTTTCACGGTTTCCGCGGAACTGATAAGAGATAACAACTTGGTGTCTTCGGCAAAGTTGTAGCACTCGAGGTCTTCTATAACATCGCTGAAGAAAGCTATCTCTTATCTCTTATCAGTTCCGCGAAAAATGATAAGAAAAAAAAA
>NW_022599119.1:0-14072 GCF_009176505.1 Sitodiplosis mosellana | reverse complement strand
AAAAAAAAAAAAAAAAATAGATAAACAAATATAAAAAAAAGATCCCAAAAAAAAAAAACCACAGGCCACAAAAAACCGAAAAAAGGGCAAAAAAGCCAGAAAAAGAGTCAAGAATAGACCACAAAAGAGCCAAAAAAAAGGGGAAAACAGATAAAGAAAAAAAAAAAGAGAAACCATGTCAAAATTAGAAAAACTTTTGTCAGTCCGTAAACGAGCTCTTGGAGACCTCGACCATCATGTGGCCGAAATAAAAAAATTCAATGAGCAAAGCAACACGACAGCCGTTGCCTTTCGCACCGTTGCCTTGGAAAAGGCATTCAGAGAGTTTGCCGAATCAAACGACGAACTGGAAAAAATGTCAGCCTATCATGAGATCCAGCAATTGGACGACTTAAATTCCGAAAATCGCAAGGTACAGGACAAGTACCTGGAAATCAAATTGCATATTGCCACAATTCTGCCCAATGATGAAAATACATTAAACTCTACCTTCTATCCATCCCCCCGCGAACGATCAGCAGAAAATGCGGAATATTCAGGTGAAAAGGCAACTGGCATCAAAATGCCAGCAATTCAATTGACTCCTTTCGACGGTGACTACGAAAAATGGCCTGAATTTCGAGACATGTTCACCTCTTTAATGAATAAATATCGTGGCGATGATGTGGAAAAATTGACTCATCTAAAAAATTATTTGAAAGGTCCCGCTTTTGAAGCCGTAAAATACTTAGGTCTTGAAAACGGCAACTACGATGCAGCATGGGATGAGCTGAAAATCTCGTTTGAAAATAAAAGCGCTATTATCGACGCAAACCTTCGAAAATTCACAGAGATACCATTTATTACTTCGGCCTCTGTACAATCAGTACGACACGCACTTTCCACTACACGCAGTTGTTTGTCAATGATCAAACGATTTGATATATTGACGGATACGTGGGATCCAATCATGGTCTTTCTTCTAAAAGAAAAATTGAGCCCAGAATTACGCACCAAATGGGAGGAAGAAAGAAAAGGTTCATTCGAACCAGCTTCGCTAAAAACCTTCTACAATTTCTTGGAAATAAGAGCAAAGGTCTTATTGGCTATGCCACCACGAAAACCATACCAAAAATCGACACCAGTCATTAAACCACCGGTAAAAACGTTTACCTTGACTAAAGGTGAATCCATAGAAACGCCAGGCAACGACGATCTAAGTCACGAAGAAGATTTAGCTTCCGCAATAAGTGCCGATGATACTGATGCAATGTTTATGATCAACAATCGTAAGACAGAAAAATGTAATGTTTGCAATGAGAATCATCGTACATTTCATTGCCCGAAATTGACAACCAATTCAAAGGAAGCGCTGAAACTCGTCAATGAGTTAAAGTTATGCATAAACTGTTTATACAAACATGAAAGTTCAGCTTGCACATCAAAATTCGTTTGCCGAACTTGTGCCAAAAATCACAATTCATTACTTCACGATGCACTCACGGCATCTACTGCTCAGCAAGTCCTGACAATCGATGTGAATAAAAACACTTGGTCGAAGGGACATTCGAAACGAGCACTCTTGGCCACAGCTCTGGTTCCAATAAAATCAAAACATGGAGAAGTGGTGCTACGGGCATTAATTGATCAAGGATCAACCACGAATGTATTGAGCGAAAGAGGCGCACAGCTCATCAACTGTTCTCGAAAGAAAATTATGGAAATTCCAATGCTTGGTCTAGGAGGAGTGCAAACAGGAAAATCAAATTTCAAGACATCAATTGTTATTGGTTCATTGTATGAAAAATCCTTCAATCTGTCGATCGATGCATATATCACAGCTCATATCACGACAATCCGACCAATTTCAGCAGAAACCATGGCATCTTGGTCCCATTTAAATAGCATCCAACTCGCAGATCCCGATTTTGCCGAAAATAAAGCAATTGATCTTCTGATTGGCACACAAACATTTGGCGAAATCATTGAAAGTGGCTTGATTAAAGGTCAACAAAACGAGCCAATTGCACAGAAAACTAAATTGGGTTGGATCACATCGGGTTCATACAAAGCAAACACTACAAGCGAATTGATTCAATGCCTCGAAATGGCCGAAGAAGACGAGGTCATTTATACAAATATCTTAACCGACGAAAATTTGTCGGAACAACTCAAAGCGTTCTGGGAAATTGAGGAGATAAACGCAAAAAAATTATGGTCTGAGGCCGATCAAGAATGTGAGACCAGGTTTATTGAAACAATCTCTCGACATGATGATGGCAAACTGATTATGCGATTACCATTCAATCACGATACAAGCTCCGTAGATTTTTTAGGTGAATCATTTGAAAGAGCAAAATCTCGTTTCTTTCAATTAGAAAAACGATTCGCCAGAAATGAAGCATTGAAAATAGAATATACAAAATGCATTGAGGAGTATATCGCGCTGGGTCACGCAATTGAAGTTCCCATGGAAAATTATTGTCACGCCATCCCTCACCACGCAGTCTTTAAAGAAAGTAGTACAACCACCAAACTACGAGTGGTATTTGATGCCTCAGCAAAAACATCAAATGGCTATTCGCTTAATGATAGATTACATATCGGACCCACCATTTTAGAAGACATATGGGCAGTTTTACTTCGTTGGCGATTGAAAAGAATTGCGCTAACTGCCGACATCGAGAAGATGTACAGGCAATTTTGGGTCCACCCAGAGGATACAAAATTTCAACAAATCCTTTGGCGATCTAATTCAAACGAACCAATAAGATTGTATGAGCTACAAACAGTAACCTTTGGGGAAGCACCCGCTCCATTTTTGGCAATACGCGGTCTTCATTACATTGCAGATGAAATTAGCACGAAACAACCTGAAGTCGCTCAAGTAATCAAAAAGAACTTCTATGTCGATGACGGCCTCCCATCTGTAGACACGATTGAGCAAGCCAACGATTTACAAACAAACCTGACAGAGGTTTTCTCACAGTATGGTTTACCTTTACGTAAATGGCACTCAAATATTTCTGCTTCCCAAAGCGAACGATTGATAGAAGTGAAAACACACCCACAGAACTCATGCACCGCACTTGGACTACAATGGAATACGTGCACTGACGAAATTAGTTTCAAAATCACACTCAAAAAAGATGTGAAAAGTATTACAAAAAGAACAGTCTTATCAGAAATTGCGTCGTTATTCGATCCGTTAGGATTATTGGCACCATTGATTATGCCAGCAAAAATGTTTATGCGTCAACTCTGGCTAGAACAAGTTGGTTGGGATGACAGTTTATCAGATACTCGAAAGCAAGAATGGGCCTTGATTAGAGCTTCATTATTACGGTGTTCAACGATTCGAGTGATGCGTTGGAGTGGGTACCATACTAACCACAAACATGTATCACTTCACGGTTTTTGCGACGCATCCGAACAAGCGTATGATGCTGTACTATACCTGCGTACAGTGTTAGAAAATGGAACAATTGAAGTGCATCTAATCACGGCTAAAACCAAAATTGCCCCATTGAAAAAATTGTCGATACCACGACTAGAGCTCTGTGCTGCGTCATTATTGACAAAATTAATGGAAAAATTTATTAAAACTATTGAAATCCCAGATTTGAAACCATATGCTTGGACCGATTCAGCAATCGTCTTAGCTTGGTTATCAACACCACCATGTAAGCTGAAACCATTCGTTTCTCACCGTGTGTCGGACATACAAGACAAAATTAAACCAGATTGCTGGAGATATGTTAAATCCACAATGAATCCCGCCGATTATGCAACACGTGAAAAATTTGCAAATGAGATTGTCTCCCTCACACATTGGTGGAATGGTCCATCTTTTTTAGCCGAGGAACAAGACAAATGGCCAGTCACACCTTCTCACATGATTTCAATGAAGAATATGCCGGAACTGCGTCCAAAAATACTACATCAACAAGAGACAAAACAACAGGAGCCACTAGTCGAAAGCCCTATCCTTACTAGATACTCATTTTTAGGACATCTATTACGTGTGACGGCATATATCGCTCGTTGGTTGAAACGAAATCGAATGCATCGATCAAAACAAGGTATCACCGCCGAAGAGTTATTTGCGGCTAAACAAATTTGGATTAGATATGTCCAACAATTGCATTTCAGTCAGGAAATTAATCACATCCGAGCAGGAAAATCGCTTAATGCTCGAGATTCATTGTTGTCACTTAACCCATTTATAGATGAACATGGTATTCTGCGAGTAAAAGGAAGATTGCGAAATGCTCTCCTGCCTCATAATACCAAATATCCTGCAATCTTACCAGTATCAAGTCATTTCACTAGATTAATCATTCGCCAAGCCCATTTTAAGGTCCTTCACGGTGGATTACAATTGACGTTACGAACAGTTCGTGAAGAAGTTTGGATTGTTCGCGGGAAAGAAGAGGTTAAACGCCAACTGAATAAATGTATGACATGTTTCCGTGATCGATGCCGACCAGCACAACAACAAATGGCTGATCTCTTGCCTCCGCAAGTCCAACCCAATCGCCCATTCAGTCATACAGGTGTGGATTTTGCTGGGTTCTTTGAAATTAAGCTTTCAACAAAAAGAAATGCTGGAACAACGAAATGTTATATTTCACTGTTCGTTTGCCTCACGACAAAGGCCATACATTTAGAAATTGCTCACGACCTATCAACACAAGCTTTCATATCGGCATTGAACCGTTTCGTTTCACGTCGTGGCATCCCGAACGATATGTTCAGCGATCGAGGAACTAATTTCATAGGGACTGCGAATGAACTACCCCAATTATGGTATCAAGAAGCATCCAAAGAAAGCCAATTGATCCAAAAAGCTTGTGCAGATCATGGAATTTCTTGGCATTTCAATCCCGCTCGGGCAAGCCATTTTGGAGGCATATGGGAAGCTGGGGTTAAATCAGTCAAAACACACCTTCATCGCATCTTGAAAGACACAAAATTGATTTACGAAGATTTCAATACAGTGCTAATACAAATTGAAGCGTGTCTCAACTCCCGACCATTGTGTCCGCTGAGTGAACACCCCGACGATTTAGAAGCTTTAACTCCTGGGCATTTTTTAATTGGACAAGCTCTGACAACCCTACCTCATCCCAGCGTTGAGCACATTCCGATGAGTCGGTTATCTAGGTATCAGGCCTTGCAACGCATGACACAAACTTTCTGGGTTTGTTGGTCTCATGAATACTTGGTTAAGCTACAACAACGACCGAAATGGAAAAAACCACACGCTAATCTAGGGGTCGGACAACTGGTGATTATCAAAGAAGATAACATTCCTCCAACAAAATGGGTATTAGGACGTATCTTGAAAACTTACCCCGGAAAAGATCAACTGGTCCGATGTGCCGAAGTAAAATGTCGAAATACGATAGTTAGTCGACCAATACACAAACTTTGCCCATTACCGATCGACGATAATTTAGCTAAATATGAGCGCTTGATAAACGATCAATCGCTCATCCCCGGGGAGAATGTTGATGTGAAATCAACAAATTAATCATAACAAAAAATCATGCATTACAATAAAAATCATTTAAATAGAAACATTCCACGCATTCATTCGCAATTCACATCAACGTACACATTTCACTCATATTTACACACAACTTACGTTTCACTCACTCAAAGCATGCAAAAAATCACCCATTCACGCATACAAATCAAACAAACTACACAGCAAGCATTCAACAGACATACTACTACACACGCACGCATCCATTCGTCAAACCATCCACGCATAAGAGTCGGACATAGCACAAAGCGCAGGCGAAGAAAACGCAACAACAACTATACGCCTCCACAGAAACGGTGGCTGTGTTGTCTGTAGTATCACCGGCAAACGCCGGTGCACTATGTCGTCGAAGATAGCACAAAGTGAAGGTGGAGAGAAAACAACAACAATTTACACACCTCACACAACCGCTGAGCGTCTGACTGATGCATGCATAATGAGTAAGAGCGGACAATCTATTGCCGTTCTCATTCTTTTGCATATGCTCTTACCAAACACGCGGGTATAAAAGCCCGGGCGCCGCATGGAAAGGGCCTATTTGTTTGCGACTCATTAGTAGAGCAACATCTCGAGACTCACAGCAGATCGAGTTATCTCAAGCCTTCCATAGATTGAGTAAATGTTCAACGTAAGTGAAACGACGATCAAATAGCATTTAAAACCTTACAAAACGAAAGACACCAAAATATATGCATGAAACCCAATTCTTTAAACCTTAAACCAAAAAATAGAAAAAAAAAAACATTAAAACAAATACACTACAAAATTAAAACTAAAAACCTTATAAAACAAACTCAATTTAAATCACAGCCATTCATTTTCACTGCCACACGGCAAAATTAAAAACCTAAAAAACTAAAAACCTTATAAAATAAACTTAACATAAATCACAGCCAGAATAAAAGCAAATTACCAATCATTTTCACTCACATTCATTCCTTTTCGTACACACAATAGATAAAGCAATAGCACACCAATCAACCAATCCATCTCCCATCCAAACACATTCACACACACACATACACACACAAGTAAATACAGTCTACTCTCACATTCATATCACCCGCACTAACACACACATTTAAATTACAGTGTTCCCTCATAAACATGGTCCTTCGACTGTGAGTAGCAAGCAAGTGCGTCGACAGTGGAATGAACTAGTGCGTCAATCAGCGATTCGACCAAATCCCACGTGCACGCAGGCTCGCTTGTCACAGCAAATACGGGCAGCTCGACCAACGGCTATAATTCGCCCAACTGTTAATTGGGTACCACCGACAGATACTTATCGGCCTACGACACCAACTTATGCGCCATCGCCGATACCAACAACGATAACAACATCAACACCGATACATTCACCAAATTATGTGCGGTCACCAATAACGCCGCCAAGAACAACATCAACACCGATACCAGCACCGATACAATCACCAACAGCGGCATCAACGATCGTTCAACCACCACATCCAGCAAGATCTGAAGTATCATCGGACTCAGACGTTTTGCAGATATCTGTGTTGGAACAAGATCTCGAACTATCATCCAGTGACAGCGAAGCTCCTTTGGTTATCGACAGCGAGCAAACCGAACCATCAAGAGCTCCGTCTCCACCTGTGCAACGTCGATTGCCATCACGCGCACAAGTAAATAGAGAACGGTTTGCGGCCATCCGTCAACGAGTGAATGCCAATCGGAGCAACACACCGTTTACATTGCCAACCATTTCAGCACCGCCTCGACGAGCATTATCACCAACATTCGCTCGATTCAATCCTGGTTTAGCTGCACCACCACAATCACAAGACAATTCAGTTCAACCAGCCATCGTGATTAATAATTACTACGGTGTGAATCTACCGAATTCTCTGCCTCAATTTGCACCACGAGAAGCCGATGTTCGCCGTATGACTCGTGGCCAATTCGCTCGATTCTGTAAACGGTCAACACAACGCCAAATTGCAGAGGCTCTGGCTCTACGAAAAGAATTTAAACGCAGCCAACCATACTGAACAAAACATCAACCAAACTTTCAAAGTGCCAAATAATTGAATTTTCATTCGTTACCGCGCCTTTTGCGCCACTTCCATTTTGAAGTGACCTTTTACACTCTAAGCATTGAATTTTTTTCCAAATATTGAATTTTTTAGTTTATAAGCATTGAATTATTTAGTTATAAGTTGAAGTTGAAATAAAAAAATCCTGAAAAAAAGGGGAGTAAAACAAACAAAACCACTCTTACCTTCTTATACTTACCTCTGTATTTCAGCAAAAAAAAAAAAAAAAATAGATAAACAAATATAAAAAAAAGATCCCAAAAAAAAAAAACCACAGGCCACAAAAAACCGAAAAAAGGGCAAAAAAGCCAGAAAAAGAGTCAAGAATAGACCACAAAAGAGCCAAAAAAAAGGGGAAAACAGATAAAGAAAAAAAAAAAGAGAAACCATGTCAAAATTAGAAAAACTTTTGTCAGTCCGTAAACGAGCTCTTGGAGACCTCGACCATCATGTGGCCGAAATAAAAAAATTCAATGAGCAAAGCAACACGACAGCCGTTGCCTTTCGCACCGTTGCCTTGGAAAAGGCATTCAGAGAGTTTGCCGAATCAAACGACGAACTGGAAAAAATGTCAGCCTATCATGAGATCCAGCAATTGGACGACTTAAATTCCGAAAATCGCAAGGTACAGGACAAGTACCTGGAAATCAAATTGCATATTGCCACAATTCTGCCCAATGATGAAAATACATTAAACTCTACCTTCTATCCATCCCCCCGCGAACGATCAGCAGAAAATGCGGAATATTCAGGTGAAAAGGCAACTGGCATCAAAATGCCAGCAATTCAATTGACTCCTTTCGACGGTGACTACGAAAAATGGCCTGAATTTCGAGACATGTTCACCTCTTTAATGAATAAATATCGTGGCGATGATGTGGAAAAATTGACTCATCTAAAAAATTATTTGAAAGGTCCCGCTTTTGAAGCCGTAAAATACTTAGGTCTTGAAAACGGCAACTACGATGCAGCATGGGATGAGCTGAAAATCTCGTTTGAAAATAAAAGCGCTATTATCGACGCAAACCTTCGAAAATTCACAGAGATACCATTTATTACTTCGGCCTCTGTACAATCAGTACGACACGCACTTTCCACTACACGCAGTTGTTTGTCAATGATCAAACGATTTGATATATTGACGGATACGTGGGATCCAATCATGGTCTTTCTTCTAAAAGAAAAATTGAGCCCAGAATTACGCACCAAATGGGAGGAAGAAAGAAAAGGTTCATTCGAACCAGCTTCGCTAAAAACCTTCTACAATTTCTTGGAAATAAGAGCAAAGGTCTTATTGGCTATGCCACCACGAAAACCATACCAAAAATCGACACCAGTCATTAAACCACCGGTAAAAACGTTTACCTTGACTAAAGGTGAATCCATAGAAACGCCAGGCAACGACGATCTAAGTCACGAAGAAGATTTAGCTTCCGCAATAAGTGCCGATGATACTGATGCAATGTTTATGATCAACAATCGTAAGACAGAAAAATGTAATGTTTGCAATGAGAATCATCGTACATTTCATTGCCCGAAATTGACAACCAATTCAAAGGAAGCGCTGAAACTCGTCAATGAGTTAAAGTTATGCATAAACTGTTTATACAAACATGAAAGTTCAGCTTGCACATCAAAATTCGTTTGCCGAACTTGTGCCAAAAATCACAATTCATTACTTCACGATGCACTCACGGCATCTACTGCTCAGCAAGTCCTGACAATCGATGTGAATAAAAACACTTGGTCGAAGGGACATTCGAAACGAGCACTCTTGGCCACAGCTCTGGTTCCAATAAAATCAAAACATGGAGAAGTGGTGCTACGGGCATTAATTGATCAAGGATCAACCACGAATGTATTGAGCGAAAGAGGCGCACAGCTCATCAACTGTTCTCGAAAGAAAATTATGGAAATTCCAATGCTTGGTCTAGGAGGAGTGCAAACAGGAAAATCAAATTTCAAGACATCAATTGTTATTGGTTCATTGTATGAAAAATCCTTCAATCTGTCGATCGATGCATATATCACAGCTCATATCACGACAATCCGACCAATTTCAGCAGAAACCATGGCATCTTGGTCCCATTTAAATAGCATCCAACTCGCAGATCCCGATTTTGCCGAAAATAAAGCAATTGATCTTCTGATTGGCACACAAACATTTGGCGAAATCATTGAAAGTGGCTTGATTAAAGGTCAACAAAACGAGCCAATTGCACAGAAAACTAAATTGGGTTGGATCACATCGGGTTCATACAAAGCAAACACTACAAGCGAATTGATTCAATGCCTCGAAATGGCCGAAGAAGACGAGGTCATTTATACAAATATCTTAACCGACGAAAATTTGTCGGAACAACTCAAAGCGTTCTGGGAAATTGAGGAGATAAACGCAAAAAAATTATGGTCTGAGGCCGATCAAGAATGTGAGACCAGGTTTATTGAAACAATCTCTCGACATGATGATGGCAAACTGATTATGCGATTACCATTCAATCACGATACAAGCTCCGTAGATTTTTTAGGTGAATCATTTGAAAGAGCAAAATCTCGTTTCTTTCAATTAGAAAAACGATTCGCCAGAAATGAAGCATTGAAAATAGAATATACAAAATGCATTGAGGAGTATATCGCGCTGGGTCACGCAATTGAAGTTCCCATGGAAAATTATTGTCACGCCATCCCTCACCACGCAGTCTTTAAAGAAAGTAGTACAACCACCAAACTACGAGTGGTATTTGATGCCTCAGCAAAAACATCAAATGGCTATTCGCTTAATGATAGATTACATATCGGACCCACCATTTTAGAAGACATATGGGCAGTTTTACTTCGTTGGCGATTGAAAAGAATTGCGCTAACTGCCGACATCGAGAAGATGTACAGGCAATTTTGGGTCCACCCAGAGGATACAAAATTTCAACAAATCCTTTGGCGATCTAATTCAAACGAACCAATAAGATTGTATGAGCTACAAACAGTAACCTTTGGGGAAGCACCCGCTCCATTTTTGGCAATACGCGGTCTTCATTACATTGCAGATGAAATTAGCACGAAACAACCTGAAGTCGCTCAAGTAATCAAAAAGAACTTCTATGTCGATGACGGCCTCCCATCTGTAGACACGATTGAGCAAGCCAACGATTTACAAACAAACCTGACAGAGGTTTTCTCACAGTATGGTTTACCTTTACGTAAATGGCACTCAAATATTTCTGCTTCCCAAAGCGAACGATTGATAGAAGTGAAAACACACCCACAGAACTCATGCACCGCACTTGGACTACAATGGAATACGTGCACTGACGAAATTAGTTTCAAAATCACACTCAAAAAAGATGTGAAAAGTATTACAAAAAGAACAGTCTTATCAGAAATTGCGTCGTTATTCGATCCGTTAGGATTATTGGCACCATTGATTATGCCAGCAAAAATGTTTATGCGTCAACTCTGGCTAGAACAAGTTGGTTGGGATGACAGTTTATCAGATACTCGAAAGCAAGAATGGGCCTTGATTAGAGCTTCATTATTACGGTGTTCAACGATTCGAGTGATGCGTTGGAGTGGGTACCATACTAACCACAAACATGTATCACTTCACGGTTTTTGCGACGCATCCGAACAAGCGTATGATGCTGTACTATACCTGCGTACAGTGTTAGAAAATGGAACAATTGAAGTGCATCTAATCACGGCTAAAACCAAAATTGCCCCATTGAAAAAATTGTCGATACCACGACTAGAGCTCTGTGCTGCGTCATTATTGACAAAATTAATGGAAAAATTTATTAAAACTATTGAAATCCCAGATTTGAAACCATATGCTTGGACCGATTCAGCAATCGTCTTAGCTTGGTTATCAACACCACCATGTAAGCTGAAACCATTCGTTTCTCACCGTGTGTCGGACATACAAGACAAAATTAAACCAGATTGCTGGAGATATGTTAAATCCACAATGAATCCCGCCGATTATGCAACACGTGAAAAATTTGCAAATGAGATTGTCTCCCTCACACATTGGTGGAATGGTCCATCTTTTTTAGCCGAGGAACAAGACAAATGGCCAGTCACACCTTCTCACATGATTTCAATGAAGAATATGCCGGAACTGCGTCCAAAAATACTACATCAACAAGAGACAAAACAACAGGAGCCACTAGTCGAAAGCCCTATCCTTACTAGATACTCATTTTTAGGACATCTATTACGTGTGACGGCATATATCGCTCGTTGGTTGAAACGAAATCGAATGCATCGATCAAAACAAGGTATCACCGCCGAAGAGTTATTTGCGGCTAAACAAATTTGGATTAGATATGTCCAACAATTGCATTTCAGTCAGGAAATTAATCACATCCGAGCAGGAAAATCGCTTAATGCTCGAGATTCATTGTTGTCACTTAACCCATTTATAGATGAACATGGTATTCTGCGAGTAAAAGGAAGATTGCGAAATGCTCTCCTGCCTCATAATACCAAATATCCTGCAATCTTACCAGTATCAAGTCATTTCACTAGATTAATCATTCGCCAAGCCCATTTTAAGGTCCTTCACGGTGGATTACAATTGACGTTACGAACAGTTCGTGAAGAAGTTTGGATTGTTCGCGGGAAAGAAGAGGTTAAACGCCAACTGAATAAATGTATGACATGTTTCCGTGATCGATGCCGACCAGCACAACAACAAATGGCTGATCTCTTGCCTCCGCAAGTCCAACCCAATCGCCCATTCAGTCATACAGGTGTGGATTTTGCTGGGTTCTTTGAAATTAAGCTTTCAACAAAAAGAAATGCTGGAACAACGAAATGTTATATTTCACTGTTCGTTTGCCTCACGACAAAGGCCATACATTTAGAAATTGCTCACGACCTATCAACACAAGCTTTCATATCGGCATTGAACCGTTTCGTTTCACGTCGTGGCATCCCGAACGATATGTTCAGCGATCGAGGAACTAATTTCATAGGGACTGCGAATGAACTACCCCAATTATGGTATCAAGAAGCATCCAAAGAAAGCCAATTGATCCAAAAAGCTTGTGCAGATCATGGAATTTCTTGGCATTTCAATCCCGCTCGGGCAAGCCATTTTGGAGGCATATGGGAAGCTGGGGTTAAATCAGTCAAAACACACCTTCATCGCATCTTGAAAGACACAAAATTGATTTACGAAGATTTCAATACAGTGCTAATACAAATTGAAGCGTGTCTCAACTCCCGACCATTGTGTCCGCTGAGTGAACACCCCGACGATTTAGAAGCTTTAACTCCTGGGCATTTTTTAATTGGACAAGCTCTGACAACCCTACCTCATCCCAGCGTTGAGCACATTCCGATGAGTCGGTTATCTAGGTATCAGGCCTTGCAACGCATGACACAAACTTTCTGGGTTTGTTGGTCTCATGAATACTTGGTTAAGCTACAACAACGACCGAAATGGAAAAAACCACACGCTAATCTAGGGGTCGGACAACTGGTGATTATCAAAGAAGATAACATTCCTCCAACAAAATGGGTATTAGGACGTATCTTGAAAACTTACCCCGGAAAAGATCAACTGGTCCGATGTGCCGAAGTAAAATGTCGAAATACGATAGTTAGTCGACCAATACACAAACTTTGCCCATTACCGATCGACGATAATTTAGCTAAATATGAGCGCTTGATAAACGATCAATCGCTCATCCCCGGGGAGAATGTTGATGTGAAATCAACAAATTAATCATAACAAAAAATCATGCATTACAATAAAAATCATTTAAATAGAAACATTCCACGCATTCATTCGCAATTCACATCAACGTACACATTTCACTCATATTTACACACAACTTACGTTTCACTCACTCAAAGCATGCAAAAAATCACCCATTCACGCATACAAATCAAACAAACTACACAGCAAGCATTCAACAGACATACTACTACACACGCACGCATCCATTCGTCAAACCATCCACGCATAAGAGTCGGACATAGCACAAAGCGCAGGCGAAGAAAACGCAACAACAACTATACGCCTCCACAGAAACGGTGGCTGTGTTGTCTGTAGTATCACCGGCAAACGCCGGTGCACTATGTCGTCGAAGATAGCACAAAGTGAAGGTGGAGAGAAAACAACAACAATTTACACACCTCACACAACCGCTGAGCGTCTGACTGATGCATGCATAATGAGTAAGAGCGGACAATCTATTGCCGTTCTCATTCTTTTGCATATGCTCTTACCAAACACGCGGGTATAAAAGCCCGGGCGCCGCATGGAAAGGGCCTATTTGTTTGCGACTCATTAGTAGAGCAACATCTCGAGACTCACAGCAGATCGAGTTATCTCAAGCCTTCCATAGATTGAGTAAATGTTCAACGTAAGTGAAACGACGATCAAATAGCATTTAAAACCTTACAAAACGAAAGACACCAAAATATATGCATGAAACCCAATTCTTTAAACCTTAAACCAAAAAATAGAAAAAAAAAAA
>NW_022599118.1:0-4721 GCF_009176505.1 Sitodiplosis mosellana | reverse complement strand
TTTTAAGGATCGATCGCGGTTTATTCAAGAACGTCACATGCCAAAAGAATTATAAAGATGAATATGATCTGATCTTGAAGTATGTTTTCATGTAAATTGGACTAAATAAATTGATAGATAAAAAGAAATTGAAGATAAATGTTCGAATCGATAGAAAGTATGGTGCAAATCCGGTGGTGATTTCCTGAAAGATCACATTAAATGGTTAAAATATTTCGTCGACACCACTGGCCAAAACATCCTTTCAAACAGTGAAGTACCATTTCGCTCATATGCAGTGAGCTTGAAAGCCGAAAAATCCTGCATCTTGTGGTACACTCATCATTGGTTTTAGAATGAATATCGCCCCCTCAAATTTCCATCGAGAAAGGAGCAGATATTCATTCTAACGGCAACATTGAGATATCATAATTAGTATTTTGCAGACCAACCGAATGGAAATTGTAGAAATTCAACTGGATACATCACATCTGTGCACCTTTATCAAAGAGAATCAAGCGACCTCCTTATGATCTAAATGATAATTATTATTTAGGTCATAAGGAGGTCGTTCAAATCTCTATGATAATTGATTAATGACATGAATTGCATCACATTCCTTCGAATCATAAGTATCCAAAATTACGCCACCTCTGCAACCTGGAACATATTGAATTAGTTGAATAGAACGAACCATTTTCTGAACAAATGTAAGTGAAATCTTATACAAAATCACCTTAAGAGGAGTGTATCCCACATCGTCTTTAGAATGAATATCGACCCTTCCCTCCATGGGAAGTTCAATGACCGTCTATTGGAAAATAATAGATAAATTGTTTAAAACGGTTCGTATAAACGGAAAAAATCAAATCGTCTTGTTTTAAAGCAGAAATTCATTCAAAATTACCCCACTCAGCAGGACAGCGAAGAGATGTCCATCCATCGTTATCTTTTTCACGTACATCGCCTTCGTGCTCAATGAGAAGTTCAACGACCTCCGTTTGAACTGGAGAAAGAAACGATGAATGAAATAGACTGAAAAACACTCTTTCTACACAGACTGAACCGTTTTGAATATTGTTTTTTTTTTCATTCATTTTTGAAAATTTCCATTCGCAACAGCCAAATGTACAGCTGTTTCTCCTTCCGATTTGAAATTAATTTGAAAGTCCTTTGAGAAATTATTGACATTTCTCACTTGGTCCAATTATCAATTTTTTATGTTCAATAGCCCAATGTAAAATTGAACCATGATCATCAACTGACAGCCAAAATAATATTCACATTGGTCTTGGAATGATTTTTTTTTGAATTTTTGGAACAAAGTCATATATCTTTGGGTACACAAAGCTGGACTAAGCATTTTTATTTCAAATTCAAATTTCGTATCACAAAAACACTTTTTTTCAATATAATCTAAATAAATGACAGTTAGCAATATCCTGAAATCGGCATTAAATTGATTATAGTGTCGTAGTTCATATTGTCATTAATTCAAATTAGCCCGAAACATACGGTGATCATATTTGAACAAAGTTAATTTTATATATTCTGAAATGACTCTATCAATTTGAAGGCAGAAAAAAAGGATCAATGTTCTTATCACAGTTAAATATTGCATTAACACATCGCACGCTCATTTCATTATCACTCTGAACTGTGTCTTTGCCCTCACTTCATATTAGAGCTATGAGTGATATTGTTATGTGACTTATGTGACGTCAAATGAGTGGAATATGAGGGAATTTATAACTGATATTGAACTCGGCTAAATAGTTGAGTAATAACCCAAGCGCAACTCCACACTTAGCTTCTAAATGTGACACCGTAGTAAGTGTGGGCATACGTTTTGCAAACAAGCGACAAAGAGAATGGAAACAAGTGCGCGTGTGGTAGTGAGTAGCCTGATGCGATGCTTCTCAATGTAGCGACTAATACACGCGCACTTGTTCCCACTCTCTTTGTCGCTTATTCGCAAAACGTATGCCCACACTTACTACGGTGTCACATTTAGAAGCTAAGTGTGGGGTCGCGCTTGGGAAAGTTGTGAAAACACTCAAAAAATTGCTTACGAGATTATTGTACTGAAGTGACATTTCGTTTTCAAGGTCTCTTTCGTAAATGTCATGAAAAAAAAAGTCCGATGAATTTGTATCTCTTTATTCGTTCCGAATCATCCAAAATTGGTGTCTGATTTAAATTTACTCCTTATTTCTATCATTGTACGTTTGATCACAAGACACTCTGTATTTTCAACATAATTTTAACAACAGCACATCCATGAATTCAATTCAAATGAGTTTAAATTGCCCACAAATTTTATCCATGGTATCAACATTTGAAATGTTCATCTACACACAGTTGATTAATTCACAATTTAACAACGAAATTTTCATTCCAAAAATTAAATTCAACAAGAATGCCAAAAATATGTTCTTTCAAGAGCGAATGAACCGGCCATTTTGAAATGATCACATCAAATGAGAGTAACAATCGTGAGACTCACATCTGTTTTGAGCACTTTTCGATAAAGGAAAAAGAGAGGAAGCGATAAAGGATGTGAACGAACACAGGTAACCAAGTTATCGTGACACGGAAAAGCAAACAGTATGGCCAATAAAAGAAATCAGAATTTACTGAGCAACCGCCTTATAATTTGTCCATTTTCACAAAGTGTTTATCCCGTGCTTCACGCAACGTACAATTCAAACACCCATTGGGCATCCATTTCAAAAGTGAAAAACAAATTAAACAAATGAACACCGATTGAATCGCATGAAAATAAAATGGATACAATGCATTTACTACTAATAATATAGCAATAGCATGGGATAAATATTCACCAATAAGAATAATTGCGACAGAGCTTAAGAATCGCACTGAATGGACGCTGCGAGTAGCGCACACACTCACTTGAATGAAAGACAATAAATTCGTGTGCGCTGCTCGACTCACGAAAATGAGTTTTTATACGCACACCGCACACTATGTTGTGCTTCTTCTTCTTCTTCGTTTTGTTCGTATCTGCTATAGCGAAAAGAAGAAAAAGAAGAAGAAGCGGAAGACTGGTGAGTGAGTGAGGCGCACAGAGCGCTGTGGCTCTCATTAAAATGAGTTGCACTGCGAACTGAGTATGCGATTCTTAGCCCCTGAATTGCGATGCATCCATACCGATTTGTCAATGAAAATGATTCACTCAATTCAGAATATCCAATGGTGTCGATGGAAAATGCAATAAGTAAATAAAAACAATAGATTACACTGAGCAATTTAGCAATGTTGAATGTGAATATTAGATCATTTGAATCGAACCACTTCGATGCTATCGTTGCCATAAAGAAAATCAGATTCATGCAGCCAATGCAAAGTGTAAGCTTAAAAATGACTCGATTGCGATAGACTTGAAATTTTTCCGCTAACCACAAGAGCGAAACACCAACTACAATTTTTACCAGCGATACAATTGCAAAAAATTGAATCATTTGCAGTTCAGGTGGACTATACGAATATGCACTATGTACAAATTTTTCGCTAGATTTAGTTTTGGTTAATAATTGTTTGTGTTCGAGCCAGTGTTGAAAGTCGAACCAAATGTTCGCCAAAAATATCCAGTAAATGCAGCTGTTAGTTAGAAGGACATTTAAAAGGCGCAAACACAATACCACTAACAATGGACGTGAATTACTATTGCTGAAAATTTTGCTGCCATCTGTGTTATCTTCCATCAACATCGTTTTAAATTCGTTAAAATCTCGTCGTGTAAAATTCTGCGGTTCATTTCTTAATTTCAACATAATTTCCAGAGCGCATAGATCCTTGCCATTTTTCAATAAAAAAATAATTGACTCATATGTAAATGGCACAGAAATCAGAGTGAAAATGGCCAGTACAAACATTTCGACACCAATTGGTGTGTTAACATCAGTAGAAATGGCTTTCGCTACACTCAAACCATTCTCCGTACAAATTTTGAGTTTTTTACTTCAAATAGGAGTAATACACAATACACTCCATATCGGAGTAAATGTTTGTATGAGTGTATTCCATTGTGGTGTATATTCTATACCATACGAATAGCAGACCATGGTAAATGTGTTTTCTATATCAATAAATGTGATATTGTATCAATCTCTGGATCGATCGATAGTTTTATGATGTGAGATCGATTTTTGACCAAATTTGTAGGTAATACCCAGTATTCAAATCTTCAGAGACCAATATTTTTTTCGACAAAAAAGGTAGTTGTTTCAGACAAAAACAGAGGCTTGATTTTCGACCATTTATCTAAAACCACTGACAAAAAGTTTAGAAATGCTCGTTCTCGACATGAATCCACCAACCAAAACGAAAATGTGTCATATCTGCTATGAACTGCACTTCCCTTTTATGCCATAAAAATATCCTAAGATCAATAAATTGAACAAACCTTTTGTTGTTTTACGTCTCACCTACAGATTTTCATTGAAGTATGTTCCTTCTTCCTATTGGGACAAAGTTGATTCATTCATTCACGCATGCATGCGTCAAAAAATACGCGTTAAGAATGAATGAACGGATCACTTTGGTAAGAAAAGTCATGAACGTTATAAATAAAGTGCTTTTATTGCCTTTTGTCGTTGTTGTGAAATTTGTTGATTTTATTCAATGCAAACATTTTTGTAATCGTTGCCATGATCACAATATTGATGATTATGTTTTTAAGGATCGATCGCGGTTTATTCAAGAACGTCACATGCCAAAAG
>NW_022599117.1:0-3050 GCF_009176505.1 Sitodiplosis mosellana | reverse complement strand
TCGTAGACTGTTTGCGGTGAATTTGGTGGAATGTATGCACAGTAGATGTAGATGACATGTGATTTAGTAGTAGCTTTCACACAAACGTATTCCAAATGGTCAGCACCGGCGATTTTTATCTCTTCACTGGCGAATTTGTCATTTTTGGTTGCAATTAGTACACCACCGCCGCGTTGAAAAAGTCTATCCTTACGAAAAACAGAATATGAATCGTCAAAAAATTCAGCATCATAAATATAATTTCTGAGCCACGTTTCAGTTAATATTATCATATCGTGATCGCAGGAAGCGGCGGTACAAAAGAAGCGTTTGTGTTTGTTGCATATGCTACGACAGTTTTGGTAATAGATTGTACACAAAACGCAGTGATCATCCGATGTGCATGACTTTAGTTGCAACATCGGCGATGAAAATCGTGACGATTTCCTTCGTAGTAACCTGTGCAGCCTGTGCACTCTTCGCAACGGGTTGAGGCTGACGTTGGAGACAACAGCTCTTTTGGCACAAATTCTGCTGGTTGCGTTGGCGCCGACCCCTCCGTGGGCGCTGTAGTGGTTGTTTGTTGCAATTCCGGTTCGATGCATGCATTGCTGGTTCCAACCGTTGGTTTCCCACTGTCCCACTGGAGTTTTTTGACTGAGTTTGAGCGGCCTTTGCTGATAAATTTTGTAGTTGCGACCGAATTTGATGGTTTTCATTAGTTTTGGGAAGGTTTGCCGGTGCAGATGACTTCACAGACTTGACCTGAAATTCGGTGGCTTTGATTTTCTTGGGCCAAATACCTGCCGCTATTACCTTGTCAAAGTGTTGGCGAGGAACATCGAGTTTGAATGACACGAATGACAACTCCATTTTGTTGTCTTTCTTCACGAGCTTGGTAATTTTGAAATCACTTGTCAAAGGTCGGACAGTTTCAATGCTATTCAAGTGATAAATAATGTCGGCAGGCTCGGTTGTCGGTAGAAATTCGGTTAAATAAACCGAGCGCATCAATACAGTATCAACGGGCTTTGAATTTGCACCGTTTTGTCCACTGTTCCCGCTGGGACCACGACGAAAAACCAATTTGCACAGCGGTGAAGTGTCACTTTGCTCTTCATCTGAAGAGTTCATTTCTTCCGAGTCAAGTCTCGGTCGCTTGCTTTTATTCCGCCGTGAAATGTTTACATTTTGCAAGTCTACAAGCGGTAAACCCGAGTTTGACACGTTGTCCGATATTTGCTGCTGAATTTGGGTTGGTGCCGGATTTTCATCCATTGGCTCAGTACGTGAGTTTGCCGATTTATCGGCTTTGTCCGAACTCACGGAGCTAATTTCGTCAGAATAAAGATGTTTGAGCTGGTTTAATTTGTTCCATATTGGCTCCAGCATTGTCAACAGCTCAGCGATTTGGCTTTTAACCTCACAGCTCGATGTACACATGTTTACAGTCAGTCAGTAGACAACAACAATAACAAGTAAACAGAACGAAGAAAAACTTGAAGAAATTATACACTGAAACTGTACACAAAAATAAATTTCGAACGAAAACTTTATATTGCTGAGGTAAAACAGGACTTAAACTTTTAATTTGATGTAAAATATCGTATAATTAAGACGAAAAACAATTTAAAAACAAACAAATTTGTTGAAAATGGACGGAGAGAAAAAAAATGTCCATGGATCATCAAATTCATATCCAAATCGTTTAATCCATGCTAAACGTGATTTCGCTTTGGCTGTAATATACTTAATGTGTGCATTAAAATTCAATTTATGGTCAAGTCAATATAGTGACAGCTGTCACCGAAACATGTTTATTTTTTTCAATACTCATTTGGTCTTCAGTTTTATTTAATTTTATATTATATTTGATCGTATATCAATATTGAGCTATGTATTAATCTGTTCGTTAAGACCTGTTTCATTAATATTTTATCAAGTTTTGTTTGCAAATCAGTTTTTTGCTGTCTTTTTCTGTGTAATTTTTTTTTCCCGTGTTTACGTAGCTATCATAACCTTACATAATGACGTGCACAGAATGCATTGAACTGAATAAACAACTTGCTGACATCAAAACAAAGCTTGTCCCGATAATGAAAATGCTGGATGGACTAAACTTGGATTTCACCACCATGCCATCCGCATCAACTGACGATCAACATAAAGTTGATATGGATACGAGTGAACTCCAATCGACTGGTGGCTCATCAACACAAGCACAAAACGATGGTATTTTGTGTCAACAACGACAACAAACTCAACACACTGATTTTTCTTCGCCGCTCACAAATTTCAATGTAAATACGGGTCCACGCGGGGGTTTGAAACGACGAAGAATTGATGATGTGATCTCCGAAAATAAAAATCCAGTTGATTTGTGTGATTTTGTTGTCCCGACGAATTCGACTGGTATTGTCCCCGAAAAAACCAGTGGGAAAAAACAAACTATGCGGTCATTGCACATCAGTCCATTCAACCCGGTGACTGATATTTCAGTTATTGCTGGTCACTTGAAGGCGATCGAAAGCACTCGTCCCTTCACTGACAACGTGACCTGCACCAGTCTGAGACCAAAGATAAAAAAGGTGCCAAACCCAACTTTCGTCTCGTTCAAACTGGATGTGCCAGCTGAGTATGTTGATTTGTTCAGTAGTGTTTGGCCAACTGGCGTTACCGCAAAAGAATTCGTGTCAAAGGTTGCCCCTAAAATTGGCCGAAAATCCGCTTCTCATGTCCGGACGAAGCCAAATAACTTGATTGGCACCAAAAAGCAACCCGAGAAATCGAATCCAACTACGAAACAAAACAAAACAATCGATAGCTCCAAGCCAAAAAACGGGATTGGCAAAGCGTACGCCCAGCAAACAAATTGGAGACACACCAAGAACCAGCATCCACAAAGGAAACGCCGGCAAGCACGTACAAATCTGTGCCAGAAGAGCTGTTGCTCGCAAGTGAAGCCGAATTACCATCGCTCCTGCTTCAACGATCACTGCGCAGGAAATCAACAAGGCTATCACAACAGATGGTAGTAAATCATGCCACATCGGATGATTGCGCTTTCTTCA
>NW_022599116.1:0-11145 GCF_009176505.1 Sitodiplosis mosellana | reverse complement strand
ATAGCAAACGTTTATGTGATTTATCTTTCTTGGCGTATAACAAATATATACTCAACAATATGTGCGATGAAGAAATAATGCAAAAATTCAATAAAGCAAATCGACGCATATTGTTCTAACTTTCATCTTCTTATTTTTTGAGCAAACCAAAGAGTTTTCAGCCATTACAGTATCATTTACTAATTCGAATTTGATGTTATAAACAACATTTGACAATTTTATGGAAATAAAGCACACAAAGAAAAAAAAAACACCTTTTAATTTAGTCACAAATTCTGTCCACCCTTAAAATTATAAAACAAATTTTGAGCCATCTCAAAAATCGGACGAGCCAGCCTTCACTTCAGATTCTGGCTACGGGCCTGATGAAGTTAGACAAAAGCTACCAAACCGAAATCAATTGGTCATTATTGCAATGCAACACTTGAAAACAAGTATCCAAAAACTTAGACAAAAACAAAAATGTGTGTATTATTTATTGTGGAAACAGCTGTAGTTCATTTGTTTCGTATATTCTTTAGATGTAGCTTCGTAGTTCGCTGGTCTTTTTTAAATTATCTGTTTCGTGCTGATTGATTTTTAGATGGTAATCGAGAAAATGCCACGGGAACATCCATCTGGTTGCAACGTTGCCGGTTCGATGAATTGATACTGTGCTCCGGGGTACAGGCGAGTGAGGATGTTTCGTTGATATACGTCCAATCTTTTGCCATGATTGCCCTCCCCGTGTAGACTGTATAGTGAACTGTGGTGTAATGGCCAAGAAAGCTGGCCTAGCCGCTGTATATTATTTGCAGATCGTCTCTTTCGGCTAGAAGTCGTTTGTATCGCTCTTGTTTTTGTCCATGGCAGACTGGATGCATGTTGAATGGTATGGTTCTGTTTGCGTTCACCAAATTTATAATGAACATATCGATTGACAAATCATTTAAGAATTCTGTTCCAACAATTTGATTTGTGATTTATTCTAGATCTGTATTCTTTGTAGTTTCACACAAGTCTTCGATTTCGTAGTAAAATTCATCCTCTTCCAACGTGGGAAAATCCACATTGTTGAGAATAAATGACACTTCAGAGGGGCTCCCGTGTGAAAAAGAAATGACTGACTGACTTTAACTTCAGTTGACTTTAGTTGATTGAATTTATATTTTTGTTCTAAGAAAATCACTTGGTCCCAAATGAAGCAACTTAGATTGACTTGTAACTTCAAATGATTTCAGTTAACTATGATAGACTTACACTACACTTTGTACTGAAATGTCAATCAAAGTAAGTCATTTTTGTCCCAAATTAGTTAACTGACTGCTCAGTTACTATTTTTTCACACGGGCTATCACATTCGCTATCAGAATCACTATTCAATACCGATTTAATACCAAAAAGGTGGGTTAGCGGGTGCTAGGTTGTTCCTGGGCCCCTATTAATTTGATGAAATAAATCGAGTGGGAGTGATAAAATCCACCCGGGGAGCCTATTTTGGGTACCTCCCGAACAAAAGTTCGATTTTTCATGGAATTTTAAACTAACATACCGATTTAATATCAAAAAGGTGGGTCAGCGGGTGCTAGGTTGTTCCTGGGCCCCTATTAATTTGATCAAATAAATCGAAACGGAGTGATAAAATCCACCTGGGGAGCCCATTTTGGGTACCTCCCGAACGAAAGTTCGATTTTTCAAGGAATTTTGAACTAACATACCGATTTAATACCAAAAAGGTGGATTAGCGGGTGCTAGGTTGTTCCTGGCCCCTATTATTTCGATGAAATAAATCGGGTGGGCATGATAAAACCCACCTGGGTAGCCTATTTTGGGTACCTCCCGAACAAAAGTTCGATTTTTTGAAGGTTTTTCATAGGCTAGGTATCCTAGGGTACATCTGGGGTGGCTGGAAATTTAATGGTTTCCAAGTCTAACGAAGCACAAACGTTTGGTGTTTGCAGAATTTCGTTTCCTATTCTGGTATTTGAGCAATCGTGCTAACAAATTTTTGCGTACAGCTTATAGCGTACAGCGTACAGCGTACAGCGTACAGCGTACAGCGCACAGCGCACAGCGTACAGGGTATGACACAACCACATTAACATAGCAAAATAACCACTGTATCGTGCTTTTTGGTGTCGAAAATGGATAGAAAAATGGTTTTTCGGGGTACCTAGGTTTTGTAGTGATTACAATACCGCGTGGTTTGTTTATAACTTCTTTATTAGAATGAGACTGGTTGAAAATTTTCGCTATTGAAATGGCATAAAATGATTTTTATTTTAAACAGATTTGAATTGCTCAATATTGTTGCTGTTGCTGAACGATCGATTTGTGTACAATTCGCCGAAACCAAAGCATTAATCTTCAAATAATTGACACATAGTTTGTTGTTGGATACTTCTAATATTCAAAGTCAATGCATTTTTAATAATATTTCGGCTAACGCCTTTTTTTCTATCATATTTGCGTGTTCGGATCTTTAGTATTTCTTTACTTTTTACATTTCATATCTATTTTGCTATCCGCGATACACACAGCACTGTTCAAATTGAAGGCATTGAAATTCCTATCAAATGAGAGACAAACTTGAGAGAGAAAAAATGATTTTTCTATTTTAATATGGACGAGACATGGCTATTCAGTGGCAATGCGATTTATTTGTTAATTTATATTTATATAAAACGTTGAGATGGGAATCTCATAATGCACATATGTAATGTATGTAATGTGTGTGTTGAAATTCACTTCATTTTAACGGAATATGTTACTTATGGGAGCATTATTTTGATATCTTTGAAATAGTGCTTGGATTTTAAAACCACACACACATTTTTTAGAATATTTTCAGAGTATTTTTAGAGCCACTTACCCGATTTTTTTGTTGAATCCATTTTGTTAGCTCAAAATTCACTATCTGCCAGCTCAAAATCACTGTCGTTGCAAACACGACTGAGAGTTTCATAAGACTGACGACATGAAATGAACAATGCAATATTGCTTTGTTCTAATTGAACTGAGTATGACTCAGTTAATCATGAATTTCTTTGAATCGCTTGTTTACATATTGAAGATAAACTGTTGTGTACCGTTGATTACATTCGTAAGCGCTGACATTAAACGCTTTTGTAAACGCTCCAATGCTACTCTTTTTGGCGGTAGCCATCGAATTTTTTTTCTTATAAAAGTATTCTACAGCTGATATTCTTCTTTAATTATGAACTCGATTGAAAACAACTTTATACAGAATCCTCAAGTTCCGCATCGAAACTTTGATTAGTACTTAAGCAATAAATTCAACAGCGGTCTGAGATACAGTCATGGACAAAATTGAGCGTACGCCTATAAATTTTGTGTTTTATTTTTTCCAGTAACTTTTCATCTCAAATGTAATATATCAATGGGAAGTATTGGGTCTGGGAATTAGTTTTGTCGATTTTTTTAAATTTTCAAACATTTATTTGAATACCAAAATGAAATTACATTTCAATCAAAATATTGTCCATCGGAAGCGATGACCTTCTGCCACAATGTGGGCAATTGACGGATGCCTGCCTTAAAAAATTCCTCATCTTTTGAGGCTATAAATGCATCGAGCCAATTTTGGATTTCTTCAACTGAAGAGAACCGCTCTCCGTCCATATGGTTTTGCATCGATCGAAACAAATGGTAGTCGGAAGGAGCCAGGTCTGGGCTATACGGGGCGTGAGCCAAAACTTCCCATCCGCTATTTTCCAAGTAGTTTTTGACCGATTTCTCAATGTGTGGCCGAGCATTGTCATGTAGGAAAATCAATGTCTCTTTTCTGGTCTCCCATTTCGTGCGTTTTTCTTTGATTGCTTGTTTCAAACGTATCAATTGTTGTCGGTAGAAAGGCCCATCGATGGTTTGACCACTTCTCAGCAGCTCATAATACACCACTCCCTCCTCATCCCACCAAATAGACAGCATTACCTTGTCGCCGTGAATTTCTTGTTTTGGCTTTGATGTTGCTGGTTGGCCGGGCTTAACATACGATGCTTTGCGCTTGGGGTTATCGTAATGAATCCATTTTTCGTCACCAGTGACAATTCGATACAGAAAACCTCTTTTTTTTTGTGCCTTGCGAGCAGCATTTCGCAAGTCACTAAACGCCTTTCAGCTTGCGCTGGCGTCAATTCATGTGGTACCCAATTTGACAACTTGCGAATGAAACCAAGGGCCCTTAAACGATATCCAACAGTGCTTCGGTCAACATTCAATGCTCTGGCAAGCTCATCTTGAGTTTGACTCGAATCTTCATCGAGCAATGCCTCCAATTCCGCATCTTCAAACTTTTTTGGCTGGCCGGGACGTTCCTTGTCTTCCGTGCTAAAATCACCACTTTTGAACCGTGAAAACCACCGTTCACATGTACGTTCCGATGGAGCATGCTCACCATAGGCTTCCACCAACATTCGATGCGCTTCAGCCGCAGTTTTCTTCAAATGAAAGCAAAAACTTAATGCTTGCGGGAAATGTTGCTTTTTCGGTACAAAATTTGACATATTTAAGGCGCAAAAAAAAATGTTTATCCAAACTTCGATGAAATGATAGATGATGATTTTTGTAGTTTGACACTAGACCACTCATGTGAAAAAGAAAAAAGTATTGCCCGATACAACCATGCAAAGTTACGCCATCTTTTGAAAAATCGACACGATTAATTCCCAGACCCAATACATAAAAAATCAATAATATTGGCAATTTTGAACATCTAAATTGGCCGGCCAATAGGCGGCTTATGGCTCTCGGTAAAAATGGCCAAAAATTCATTTTCTCCAGCCGTTCGATTTGAAAAGTTTAAATGCAGTTTTGAAGGCCTTCAGGAGCAGATACTTTTAAACGCTGAAAACTTTCGGATCGCCTTCAATTTGGGCAAGTTATGGCCGTTGGAAAACCCAAAAAAATTTTGGCGAAAATTTTCGTACGCCTATAACTTGGTTAAATTGTAACCGATTTCTATGTTTTATACTATTAAAATTATCTTCATTAAATGGGCTTTCCAACGAGATATGACATTTCGCAATCAAACGCTTGGTTTAATTTTTCGAAAAAAATCGGCCATTTTTCCAACGGCCATAACTTGGCCAAATTGAAACCAATCAGAAAGTTTTCAGCGTTTAAAAGCATCTGCTCCTGAAGGTCTTCGAAACTGCATTTAAACTTTTTAAATCGAACGGCTGGGGAAAAAGTTGAATTTTTGGCCGTTTTTACCGAGGGCCATAAGCCGCCTATTGGCCGGCCAATTTTGATGTTCAAAATTGCCAATGTTATTCATTTTTCATGTACTTCCCATTGATATATTACATTTGAGATGAAAAGTTACTGGAAAAAATAAAACACAAATTTAAAGGCGTACGCTCAATTTTGTCCATGACTGTAGTTCATAGTGCACACTAATAAAATCAATTTATTGAATTGCAATCTGTTATTGGTTTTCTCATGTGGCCGGCAAAAGTTAGAAGGTATGCCGTCAAAAAAAGCGCGAAAAATGATAAGAAAAAAAAAGTTACATATAAAATTTGCTTTTTTATGTGCGCGATTTGCGCGCAACTGATAAGAGATAAGAGATAGATGTCTTCAGCAATGTTATAGAAGACCTCGAGTACTACAACTTTGCCGAAGACATCGTGTTGTTATCTCCTATCAGTTGCGCGGAAATCGTGAAGACCGCAGAGGCTAGACGGTACTACAACATACTCTACTTTAACGCCAACAGAATCATCAGAAAACATACTCTCCTCTTTCAAAATATATTAGAATTTTTTCACATACTCTCCTCTCGATCTATTCAATAGATATGTATGTGATGATTTGAGGTTTTCATAAATTTTCAACGTTCCATCATGAGTTCGATTGAGTATATTTACATGCTTTGACGGGGTATCCAGGATGTAGACAATAGCCGTATCCGAAATAGTCAATGGGTCCGACCATTTGTTGTACATCTTTCTTAGCTTGCAAATCCAAACTGCTTTGCAATACAACCGGCAGAAAATTGTATTTGATTCCTTCTTTTACAAGACTTATGCCTCCTTCAATTAAGATGTCATTCACCTCTTTTAGCAGCGGGTAAAAAAAATCCCGCATATCAGGTTTCTCTATTGATTCGAAATGAACAAAAGTCGAAATATAAGTTTAAAAAAATGAGCTCCGTGACGCCAGCCCCCCCGGTTCCAAAATTTAAATCCGAGAACGGTTTGGTGTTCTACGCAATTTCAATTGCGAAATATGCGATGACTCATTTGCGTCGAAAGAGGATTTACTGAGGCATAAAAAAGTTCACTCCAATGTAGATTACATTGGTCAATCAGCAGTGGATGAAGGCATTCACCGATTCGCTTGTAAAATTTGTGGCAAAAGTTATGTACACAGCTTTTCATTAACCAAACACATCAAAAAGAAACATGATACACAAAACCCTCCCATTGTTTGGAAATGCGATGTTTGCGGAAAAATTTGCCGGCACCCGATGGCCTTGAACATGCACAAGAAAACGCACACTTCGTCAGAAAGAACGAATTTCCGTTGTGATGTATGCGGTAATACTCACGTTGGAAAAAGGAGTTTGGAACTTCATAAAAAAAATGTCCACGGCATAGTCAGATTACGTGATTTGTCTCGTCAAGTAACGTGCCCCAACTGCGGTTTGCTTTGTGGTAATAATGGTGCTTTGCATTCACACATAATACGTGCACATAAGACAATAACTTGCATAATTTGCGGTGAGGAATTCCCGAACAATACAGCTAAAATTATTCAATTTAATGTTTTTGTATTCGAGTGAAAAGATAGGGGAAATTCGAGATGTGGGGAAATTCGAGACACGTCTGAATTTCGCCGCAAATGAATAGTTTGACACATGAAACCAATTGTCATCGTTTTCTTTTAGTCAAACCTCATTTTTGTATAAGCAGTCGAAGAAAGTGCACGTGTTGTTAGCTCTGTTCGATATCGACGTGAAACTAACTTGAAAAATATTAAAATTGAGTGTGCGTGCCTACATCGTTTTCACAACTTTTTTTAAGGAATTTATTCAGGTAAATATGTTAAGGAAATTCAGGAATTTTGCATGAAAATTTTCTGTGTAAGTCAAACGACGTCATCTTGACAATTTGTACAAATGGGGAAATTCGAGACACATTTTATGGGGAAATTCGAGACACTTCATTTTTGGCATTTCTTGACATGTGATCGCATTTTAACGCATAATTAGAAGTTTTCATGCAAAATATCGATAGAATATTCAAATTTTGTTAGTTTAATGGCTCTTTTAATTTTTTTTTTGCTTTTTCAGGATTTCACTGCGCCAATATGCAAGCTGGTTACTTCACATGCTCCAACTGTGAAACCGAATAAAAAATTCCACTGTTTGCCATCATTTGACCTTAAAATTAATTTGTTCTATCAATTCAGAGCATTCAATAAAGATTTTTCATGATTTTCATTCTTTTTTAATCAATTAAAAACGTGTCTCGAATTTCCCCACCATTTTTGAAAATCGAAAAATCAAGGGTTTTTCGCCAACAGGGCTAATTTTTCCAGCCGATTCGATTTTCAACAAGCGACAAGTGCCAAAATTTAGGTTTTTACACGTACTATATCGTACAAGATTAAAATTTGGATTTTTTTTTTTTCAGCATGTTATCAATTTTAATAAAAGTGTGTCTCGAATTTCCCCACTTTCCCCTATTTTATATCTTATCACAATAGATGTCATTGAAAATATATATTTGTTTGGCCCTCTAGCGCCTGTCTCTATTTGGTTAGCCTCAGCGTTAGGCCTTGGCAAAGCACGAAGGCTATCGTTCTATTAAACCAAATCAAACGACAAGACTTGACATTCATATCGTCTTTGTAAAATTTCCTTCAGAAAATTAATTAAAAATGACTATCGCTTTGAGATCATTTCAAGTTGACGACATCGTGTTCGCAAAAGTAAAAGGCTATGCCAGTTGGCCAGCTATTATTGACAGAATCCAAAGGGAAAATGTCACAGTAACATTTAACTCCAAAAAAACGCAACGTTGATCGACGAATATTGATGTTTTTAACCGCTTACGAAACAAATGTCAAACGACTAACAACATTTTGAGTGAAGTGTCATTTTTGAAATCAATTGGTAAAATAAAATTACGGGTTTGTATTATTAAATCTTTTTACTTTTTTTCTAAATTTTTATCGAATTCTATCTATGAATTTCAGTTGTTAGGAATTTCTATCTACAAGAAGACTCGGCTATGAATTCGATAAACTCAAAGGCTAGTCAAACGAATGCCAGTAAGTTGGGTGAAGTCACAGTCGGTGCGATTCGTAAGCAGACATTGGAAAAATGCAATGTGTACATAAAGCGAAAGAAAATCATGGAGAAATTGTTGCAAAGGGAAACAGATCATTTCGGATCGTTGTATGTAAATCTCTTTGAGTCAATCGATAGCCAATTCGTCAACGAAAGCGAAAAAAGAAGGTTCAAAAGAATATTCACTCCGAGAAATCGATTTGTACCCGATGTAGTGCGATCAATAAGCATCGTTTGCAAGAGTTTGGAAGAAAAAATCGATGTACTGAATCGCATCATTTCGGACTACCAGACACTGATAACGGCCAATGTTAGTAGTTTTTTTTCATTGATATTTAATCTTTCTAATTCACATTTTTTTATATTTGCTATGAATTCAACGTGTATCTTCGCAACATTGGTCGCATTAGTCGGATCGGCCAAAACGGTGTAATCATCAATTTGATTGACGCTACCGAAATTGCCATAATCAATCAAATTGATAACACATTTGGAATTTCAACTCAACCAATTTTGTATTACAACAACAATATTAAATAAATAGAAGAATAGTGAATTTAAAAAAAATGAGAAACGTTAACGTTTAGTATTTAATAAATACCCGACAACACACCGACTCATCGACAACATCCCAACCCCCGAAAAATCGAGTAACCGAAATCAACCCGACTAACCGACAGCACCCCGAGAAAATCCACTTTGAAGACCGTGTCCCGAGAACCGACCGAAACCCGACATTGTCGGTCGGGCGTCGGTCGGTTGCCGGTCGGTAGTCGGGTGTCGGTCGGACTTGCGAACACAGTGTCGTTTTTTTTTCTTTGGTCGTTGCGGTGTTGCTACCGGCTGACGAACATATCTCACTTGTTCGCCATTTTCCTTGGCTATAATTGTATCACGCAAGATACGTTTAATTTCAACCTTTTTTGCACCTTTTGCTAGCTCCAAATATTCACGATCTGACGAGAAATTCGAAAATGATAATATGTGTGTGCTGATAGAAAATAAGTAGAAGGAAGTTTACACACGAAATTGTGACTCTATTTCAATATCTTAACACATTAAAAACACGTGGAAGAACAATTCGTGATTTGCAAAAATGAATCGAAAAAAATCACATTCTTTTTTATCATTTTATGCAACAAAAATATGGAAAAATGTTTCAATTCGCGAAAAGTTGCTCATATTTTTACTTTTAGCAGCATATTCATGCAATCTAAAAAAAAAAAACAAATTCTTACCCATTGTTACGATAAATGTATGGATTTTCAGTTGTCGATGTGAACACTTTGAATGTTCAATCAAAAAGAACGATCTGTGTGTAATACATGCGTGAACGATGCTCCCACTTCACATCGTCTGCGTTGTCGCAATATGTGCTAGTGTATGCGTGTGTCTGTGTGTGAGTGCGTGACTTCACTGTGTTTGATTTCAAAAAACTCGGAAAAACTATTTCAGAATTCTTTTATCTTATAAAATAAGAAGTAAATAATAAAAGTTTCTTTTTTCAATCAAATAAAAAAAAATTCCATTTATATTGAGTTATTTCATTTACGCGAACGATTATGTTTACGGCAACGATTATTGATGTTTGTTATATGTAAATCTGTCACACAACGGCCATGTTTTCATGTAGTTGAATCTATTGGCTTCTGGAATATTCGAAAATATTCTAACTACAATAACTACATGAAAACATGGCCGTTGTGTGACAGATTTACTATAACGAACATCACTAATCGTTGCTGTTTTGGCTAGTATTAAATAAAAACGACTTAGAAAGATGAAGCACATAAATGAAGATCTAAATAAAGATGAAAGATAAAGGGTGTTTCGTAAAAATTATCTAGATGAAGATAAAGATGTTATCTTATCTATCTTTATCTTATCTATCTTATTTTCATCTTTCAGCATCACTGGTAAAATAGATAGAGAGAATGCTCAGGTGCGAATGAAATTCCCGGAAATGCGGATTAACGCGGATTATATTCATTTGTATGGAACGTTCCATATAAACTCAATTTTGTATTGATCAAATGTATAGAATAGCAAACCGTTAGCCATTTGATAAGCACAGAGCAATGTAAAACAAATGGAGAGAATGCTCAGATGTGAAAGAAATTCTCGGAATGGCGGATTAACGCAGATTATATTTATTTGTATATCCTTTCCGTTAAATATTTAATAGTAGTACCTGATTAAAAAGGTTTTACCATACAAAATATAGTTTAAATTCAGTGTTTTCATGAATAACAATTTGTAACAGGCTATATGTATTTTTCCATAAGAGAAATTTGCTAATATTTCTTAACAGACAATACCTTTTATACAATGCATTTTAAATCAAGTAACACTAAATCGGGACAAATTTACAATTTAACGGAAAAATTCAAATAATAGAGACGCTGATTATAGAAATAGATCAACTTCAATACTACCAAATCAATCCCTATTCTTTTTTCTCGCATATTTCTAAACTCGAAGTCAGTCAGTTTGTTAGTTGCTTCTTCAGTATTTTCTGAGCGTTCAAGTCGAATAGACGTGCTTCAAAATTTATTAGTATAAAAAAAATCCATTTTTAATAAAATTCTTTAGTGAACGGACGTGTTTTTCCGCAAAAATCGAAAGTAAGAAAAAAAACAAAGTGTAGCCAAAAAAAGTGACCTCCATGAGAGTTGCCTTAGATCTAACCAGACATTAAATTTCTGGAAATGAATAATTACGGATGATCCCAAAAATATTAATTTCTAGAAATTCAATGTCTGGTTGGATCCAAGGCAATTCTCATGAACTTTTTAATGATAGTAGTGTGGCTATGTATGTTCTGGCCCATGTCAATCAAAATGATT